>NW_027495302.1:0-280039 GCF_021521415.1 Bidens hawaiensis | reverse complement strand
CACATTCACATATCAGACACTTACTATATTTAGTAAGTGTAATACCCACATAGAGTATGCATACAACCCCGATAATCATAACAAAGAAAAGGGGCTAGAAACTCACTTGGATCCTGTTACGTTTAGAGCTAGAAGTAATCCCATTCCTTAATTGTGTATGGCTAACTGTTTAACATGTATATTTGTCAATTAACCGTGTTACAAACTAACAGGGCTAATTAAATTTGTATTATAGGAAACTAACGTACTTGATATGCTAGACTGGTTTGTTTAGTTTAACGGTTATAACGGGGTTACTTTAGTTAACGACGATCTTTATTAAGCTCTCTTTATTCCTCACATTCAACGTTTATACTCTTCAATTGTTATATTTATTTCTTTCATTACTATATATATATATATATATATATAGGGGTGGGTTATAGTAAAAAGAGATAGTTTTCTAGGAAGAGTAAGAATAAATCTAGACCCTTGGATCTATGATCTAGTGATTAAGATTAGTAGTTTTAAAAATACCAAATAGTATCCTAGGATCTAGGATGTAGCCTACATAGTTCCCTAAATAGGCTCACATAGTTTCCTAACTTTAAATTTTATGTCACTCATCTTCCTACAAAACTACGTATTTTTATTTTAACCATTTTCTATATATATATATATATATTCATTTCTTTCCTTTATTGGCTAACTTGTCTTTCTTAAAAATTATAGTGATTTAACAGAGTTGAGGAGGTAGGTTAGTTTGGATTATTATGTTGGTTTAGCTTTGGGTTAATTAGGAAATAGGCCTAATCACCTCTTGGGCTTGGCTAGATCAAGCCCAACTCGCATGGACCCAATCGGCATGGGCCCAATGGCATCGCATACCAGGCACAATCGCATCGCATGGATCAGTCTAATCGCATCGCATACCAGACACAATCGCATCGCATGGATCAGTCCAATGGCATCGCATACCAGGCCCAATCACATCGCATGGATCAATCCAATCACATGAACCAATCCAATCGCATACTCCAATCCAATCGCACGACACAACCCAATAGCATGGCCTAATCTGTCTAGGTTAGATGCTGCTTCTAGGCCTCCTTGCAAAAATGATTGCAATAGCCAAGATTTGAACCCGGATCCCCTAATCACACAACATAGTCTTAACCACTTGAGCCAATTAGCTTAAATGTTACTCTAACCATTCCTTCTCTTATTATGTTCCATTTCTTGCTGCCCCTTTTTCCTCCTTTCATGTTTAAAACTTTATTATTATTATCGATGATGCTGCTTCTATTATTATTATTATTATTATTAATAATAATATAACCCCCCTCTCTCTCTCTCTCTCTCTCTCTTTCTCTCTCCGTTGCACAAACCGTATCCCACCACCACGGCCGACATCGTCATTTCCGGCAACATTTAACACCACCGCCTGAAACTGCCACTTCCATCACCAAGCCTTTACCCTCTTCTTCCCCGTCATCGAAGCCTATTATTATTATTATTATTATTATTATTATTATTATCGGCTAGCTACTGCTTCTACTTGACATTACTTTTATAATAATTATCTATTATTATTATTATTATTTTCATTTTATATCTATTACTATTAATAACCAAAAATCTAAACTTGGTTATTTTTTATTCTGGGTTTTTAAATCCTGTTTTATTGGGACTAGAAATAAAAAATGAATGGGGGGCATAAACGATCGAGCTTATAACTTTTAACGTACCTTGAATCTATGTGGATATTGAATGTTTTTCTTGTTGTATAAGGAAATCGGTTTCGAAATCCTGTCTCCCATAAGCTCGGATCTGAATCCGAAATGGAAAGAGTGTTTTTAACTGTTTTAGGTGTGTGTTGTCCAAGAATGGAAATTGGCAAAGGTTTAAGGGTTTAAGGCATATAGCCTAAGAACATGGACCATAGTCCCATTAGCTCACCAGGTCTATAATTTATTCTAAGTCCATCTCTATTAAAGCCCGCCATCCTTTATATTATTTTATTATTTATTTGACGATGATTAAATACGCGTAATTAAATAATAATATTTCTTTATTTATCATTTTAGAAACGGATGTTATGTATCTTCAATTTCACATTATTAGAATTGTTAAATTGTGAAGTTTCAGTTATTACCGGAAAAAGCTTGATAAGAAATGTACAAAAATGTACTTTCCGGTACTTTGTAATTAACTTCAATTTCATATCATTATCATGAAAAAAAATTATTTAAAGTACATATTTTGCTTCAAATGTAAAACAAGTTCACTTAATTAGGTATTCATCAATTATTTAAATATTACATTTATTTACAATTAGGGAAATTTGTTCTTCTTCTAACTTAGTGATTGCTAATGATTTTCTATTTTAGTTTAATAATATGTGGTTACAAATTACTTGCAAAAGAGCTCCCGTGATAGATTTAGAGGGCTCCTATGATCGATAACCAAGTAAACGAGCTCTTAAATCCTTGCAAGCCAAGCTCCTTGTCTTGCTTTTCAAAAGTTGTTCTTGTACAAAAGCTAACTCCTTGTTTATCCAATCTCTGTATCACTTAATAACACATACATAAAATATAATAAATTTTAAACTTTTGACAAAAGAAGCACGCTTTGTTTGATTAAATTACCTTACAAGAAAGCTCTCCTTGAAAACCACCATTGATTGCCAATGTATTAACTTGAGTTTGTGTAAATCCTTCCAATAAATTTCAAGCATGTTTCTGTCGGCCCAAAACAAGTATATCAGTGAAACAAAATCTCAAAAATATTTTAGAATCAAAAGAAAGTACCTCGGTAGGTGCCACATGCCCAGAGAAATTAAGGATTTCTGTTAAGCTTTGTGTTAACGATGATCAGTGCATGATCGAGTAGTTAGACATGAGATGCGCATCATGCTTTGTGGTAGCCCATACCAGATTCCTTAACTAAACGTGCACAATACACAATACATGACGTTTTAAAATACACATTCATTACAATTGAACGAATATAATGCAATGAAACAAACCTGAAAACGAAGCACCACATTGCTCTTGAATAATGAAAGAACACATAGTGGTTACCACCCTTTGGCTTTTGTTTGCATATCTCACACATAGAATGAAATCAGATGTGGAAAAAGTAATCACACACACATATAGGGTGGAGTTATAATAAGAAGTGAAATGTGTCTGAAAAGTATAAGAAGTAATCTGGTGCGTTAGATTTAGTGATTTGATGGTCTAGATGGAAAGTGTGTTTTTTAGGAGGTATGTTTTATTTTAATACCTGCTTTATAACATTCCAGGGGTATAATCTTCAAGTGTGTTATATTATATATAGAAACAAGATATATAACAGTGTGTTTTAAATCGAAATAATCAAAATTTTAAAAAAACAACAAATTTTAATAAAAATTTAAAGCACAACACCAAGAACATCAAGAACAAAAACACACTTTTATTAACAAAAAACACACCAGTATTACAATTACAAGAACAACCTTACAAGGCATCTAACCATCCCCCCCCCCCCCCACCCAACACCCATTAAATGCACACACACACATCAATCCGCTGCCTCCAAGCTCGTCCGCCACCGCCCTCAAACCCTACTTTTCCGGTAACCAAGGATTGTATCTACAACCACTCCTTTATCCTCTCATATCTCAAACCCTGACATCACCAACGAGGGGGCTGTTGGTGGTACCAGATCGAGTTGGTCGTGCGTTGGCGATGGTAGACCAGATTGGTGGCGATAGTTGGTTGAACGGCGACTGGCGTTGTAGATGGATCTATTTGAACAGTGACGGTGGCTGGTTGAACGGTGACGGCGACGGTGGCTGGTTGAACGGCGACGGTGACGTGGCTGGTTGAACATGAAAGCCCTAGCCAGCGGCAATCGCGTTAAAGACCGCCATTAGCGACCACCGCAATCCGCCGTGGGTCAATCATCTATCACTATTGTCGCTATTACTAGAGGAAGTTGGAGCCTCGCCAGAAGCAAATAGCATAGGAAGAAACCAAAGGTTAACATATTAAATTGAAAATGGTGTTGTTTATCCACCGCAATACGAACTTGGAAAAACACCCAAACACATCACTGAAACACATTAACTACATTAAATTAGTCAGATAAATAACAAATAATAGAACAAAAATTATATGAAAACACAAAAAAGATGTAATCCAATAACACCAATAATTGAAAATAGTGTAATGTGGAAATGAATGATTGTCGTTATATATTGGTGAATAAACCAAAGGTTTAGATATTAAGAGATGATATCAGAAAATTGAGAGCAGTTTAAACAACTCATCCGATCATGTTGCGATCCATTGATAAAAATGTGATTAAATGAGGCATAAAAATTGGAAACAAAATCAATATGGATTTTAATACCATAATTATCGTATTTGATTTTTTACCATCCTACCCTTGAGTGTTATATTTAATCCAATGGTGTTAATCACTTCCTACATTTTTTTATGAAATATTAGCTTTTTATTCTAACCTTGCTCCATATATATATATATATATATATATATATATATATATATATATATAAAAGCAACAAGATTGTATCATGTGGACTGCATCACCGAAAAGGGAATGTTTTCCTTGTTTCTGTATTCAAAAAGCAGTTCCTTATTAAACACTTTCTAAGATAACTTGTATTAGTTTAACAGCTTTATTTGAGAATTATTTATATCGGTTCATATTTAAATGCTTTAGATGAGGTTTATTTACGCCAATTAATTAGATTGGAGTGATGCATGTACTGTTTAAACCGGTTTCTCGTTTCTTTTGAAGTTGTGTCATGAGTAATTGCTTTAAAATAAAATTTAACTGCTTCTATAGAGCTTTTTTAGTTGTCTCCTTTCTGATTATAATGCAATCCAAAGCTCTGGTTAAAACTTTGTTTAAGTTACAACTCACCATGTCAACCGGTAAAAACAATGTGGGCAAAAAAAGATATTAAGAAAAAAAAGAAATGGGCAAAAATAAAAAAAGAATGGACAGTATCTAAAGTCCTTAATTTTCAAAGAAACTGCCTCTTCAAAGGTTTTTGTTTTGAATTCATTTTTTTATTTTATACCTTTTGTTTCTTAAAATCCAGATCTAAATTTTAATTTTAATTTTAATGTCAATTTCAACAACCCTTTGGAAAACAATATTTTTTGTTTAGCAATTTGAAAACTAGTTCATCCCACATTCTTTGCAATTGTCATTTTCGAAAGTAGACTAAGTTGCCTAAAAGTTTACCTTGATAACCACCGAGATGCTATGAACAATGTGCATGTTATAATATCCTCCTAATTGATTAGCCAAATCTTCTAGTAACGTAAGATGGGTAGCATCAACCCTAACATTTATAATTGACAAAGCAGTTAGAAAATATTATCTACAGTACTTTAAACATACCAAATATAGAACAAAAAAGGATATTTTCACTACAAATTAATCATTTTTCATTTGTTTCTGATCTATGTAACAAGATTCATGTAGTAAAACAAGATTCTAAAAATGTTCAAGAAAATGCATCCGATATCGATTTATCTCATTTTTCAACAGAAGTGAGTGTTTTACATTTGCATCAACAAAATCAATGGATATATGTCTATAAAAATACCAAATCAATAAAATCTCAATCCGTATTTTTGAAAAGAAGCTACGATTTGAAACATGTAATGAATGATTATGAGGCAAATATGTAAAACACAATTTACAACGCTTTACATTGTTCACTGATAGGAGTTGCCATCTTTGGGAGTGAGATCTAGATATTTTAGAGAAGCGAGCGGCGATTATGTGATTGGATTTTAATTCGTTTATATAGAATACTCTGTGTAACCCTAATCTATAGTTTGCTATAAATACCCACGTCGGCCCACATTCATGAAAACATAATCTAAGGCCCAACACTTTCGGCCTTCAGTTCAAATATCTATATACATACATACATACACACACACACACACCCTTTAAGAACTTTGAGATAACAACCAAACATTTTTTTATATTATAAACATAATTTGAGAGTAGTTTTACCGTATAAAATAAATTTTCGATTACAAATGCCTAATTAATCCAATATTAGTCCAAATGGTTTTTTCCGTCAAAAACCTTTGGAACCAGATTAAATCATAAATTATAATCATCCAGATGATCATCTTTACCATAAGATTAATCAACGTTGATGAAACAAACGAATTATGAATCACAGACATGTCTGGAAAATTTTTGCAAGGGTTTGGCTGGAGAGTTTGAATATTGAGGATAATAATGTGAAGACGAATGAATCGTCTTTCGTGTGTTAGTCTTTATACTCCCGATATAAATTGCACTCATCTCAATGCACTCGAATGTCTCATTCGTACCTTGTATTCGTTACTCATTCGTTAACAAATCAACGAATGGATCCTCATTCGTATTTTTAGTGGAAACGAATGGGTAACTGGTAACGAATGAAGCACATTCGTTAAGATTAACCAACGAATGGTCATTCATTCGTTATCATTTTATAACGAATGGTATCTTACTTTAACGAATGAGGGTATTTACCACTTAAACCATTGTAAAATTTTAATTTAACCATTAAAACCATTTTTTTTTGTCATTTTTAAAATTATAACTTAAACTCGTGGGTAAAATCCACGATTTTTATCAAGTTTTCAATTCACTAAGCTTGGTAATCAATAATAAAGTAGAATATAAAATCGATTTGGATTTCTATGTTTACATTAAAACACACCGAAAATACTTTTGTAATTTTTCAAATATTCAAACAAAAATCAAGATCAAGCAAAATACGATAAGCGGTATATATTTTTGTGAGTTTGAGCGAAGAATCATATTGACTAATAACGTCCTAAACAAAACTTCAATTTTGGCATTATTATGCACATATTTCAACTATGATTACAGATATAATTGTCCACTTTAAACTTTACACGGATCCTTTAGTAGCTTTACCATATGTATTAAGGGTTAATTAAACAAAAATTTTATGTGGACCCTATCTATCAGACACAATTTTATATCTCATACGGTGAATTTTTACATGTTGACATTTTTCTTTTCTTAACATGATTAGTTGTGAACCTTGAAAAAATAACAAATAGAAAATAAAGTAGAAGGTTAAAATTTTCCATTAAGATCGGTATTTCTATACACAGATAAGGTCCAATTTTAACAAAATAAAATAATAAAATAAGTTATAAGGCCTTAACAATCAATTCGGATAATACCGTATTATTGCGCGGAGAAAGTCCAAGGCTTTATACAAAACACCAAGAAAATAAATCAGAATACTTAGGCATTAACCCTCAGATCGCTATTACTACACACAGAGAGGATCCAAGACGTAAGCAAATATAAAGAAAAAATCAAGTTGAATTTTTTGCAACATAAAAAGAACAATAAACTGAAATTCTCTGCAAAATGAACGCATCTACACACAACAATTTTTAAACTTTTTGATACTTAAAACAGATATTAACTATGCATCAAGATGTTATTACACTAGATTTGGCTAGCATTTAGATTTATATCTTTTCAGCACCTATACAATCTCTCAAGCCTATCTTTGTGACATTCGTGACAAAACCGAGTACACCTTAGTATTCACAAACCGAATAAGCGATTAAGTGCTTATTGCGTATCGAACAAACGGTTAACCAAACGGGTCTGGTTATGACCCAGATATCTCGATGGGCTATCTATAAGTGATATACATTTAATATAAGCTAATATATTAATATTATGGCCTTAGTTTGATAGCAAATCAGTTAAACGAAAACGTGCTCGTTTAACTACCCGCTATGGATTTAAGCGCGAAAGAGAGTTACAAAACAAGCATTGTATCATCCGTTAAGCCGAAAAAGACTTACAAAACACTTAGTGAGAATGTTTTAAGCGATCCGTGAAATTATTTTCGATTTTTACAAACAAATAGTAAGTTTTTCTAATTTTACAAGAAAATGGCTAAAAAACACTCGTTTTCGCACTGTTTGTTGTACCGGATATATTTTTCGCGCCAAAAAACCGAACCCTAAGTAAATTTGGACTTGGCTTTTCACGTTCGGACACGCGAAATGAGGCATGTAGGCTAAAAGAGGCCCAAAGGGACCCCTTTTGGACTTCCGATCGTAATCAGTGAAAAACCCCCCATATGGGTTTCCTTTATATTATTATAACCTCAAGATATTTTGTTACATAAAAAACACAAAAAACATCGGGAATTTCCACGGTTCTTCAACAACCATTCAAAAAATTTAAGGTATTTGATTTATTTTAATCAATTTTGTACATGTTTAATCTCGTTTAATATCATATAAACATAGTTTGATTACCAAAAATCATTCATAACCATGTAAAAACCTTAAAAATGGTCCAAAACATATTTTGATCATACACATGGTTAGGAATCAGAATCATACTCTTTTTTGGCCATAAACATGGATTAGAGGGTTTAAACGGCGTTTTTACGGCTTAAAAGTTCGGTTTAATACCCTAGCCGAAACCCTAAGTTAAGGGGCTGCCATGTTGATGAAACTTGCTTGTTTTGTGATATAGGACCTATACTTAGCTTACTTAGAAGCACATGAACCCGGAAATTGGTTTAAGAGAGCGAAAACGGGCGAAAATCGCAAAGGTAATGTCGAAATGCTCGACTTCGGGCTGTTTAGGATTCGATTGTGATGTGCTTGTTGTTAGGTTATAAAATTTTGCAGGGACATCCAGGACCATATGATTGAGTCCCTGTTCAAATTTGGTAATTTTTCGACCATCCAAGAATATTTGGCGAATTTATTACCGAGTTGGGACGTCTATTTGGGAAAAATAGTTAAAATGCTTGAAAAATTATGAACATTTTTGGGGAACTCAGATTTGGTATATTTTGATCACACATGAAATTTGGGAGAATTTGAAAATCCAAAGTAGGCTTTATGTATTTGCGTTCATATGAGTTTTTATAGTCGTTTTTGGCCCGAAGAGGATATTGAACAAGGTTGTTACATTCTGGAATTGATACAGATGGTTTTGGGATATAATTTGAGCGTCCAGGAATTTTTGTGGAATTTTTGGAAATCGTTTGGGATAAACAGACGATTTTTAGGCTAAATATAGTAGGTAAAATGAATTTTTATAAATTAATAAACTAGTAAATAATTCCAGAAATACTTTTATAAAAATCTACATATTTTAGTTGATAAGTGGCTAAATTTTCATAATTTAATGATTAACGGTTAATTAATTATGCTAATTTGAAAATTAAACAAACTCAATTATGATAAAAACGGGCAAATTCGTGATTAATGAACCTGCGGGAATATCAGAACACCAAAAGTGATCAAAAATCATATTTTTGGATTAATTATGTAAAAACGAACCTTTTTATGAGAAACCTGGACAATCTGGATAGATTGTGCGTGTTTCTCCTCAAATCAAACTAAATAAACGGAAACGGGCCCCGTAGTGAATCCGGAACCCCAATGTGTGATCTTTCTTTATAAGTTAATCATTTTATCGACCAACACATTTACCCCAAGCTTACTTCCCCATAACTGTTTTCTGAACGCATAAACGAATAACTTGGCCCAGCTGGTGAAACGGGGAAATTGAGCCAAGTTCAGATTTAAGAATTAGACATTGAACAACATCATAATCTAAGCCTATTGACACATTCTGGGCGTACCAGCTATACCCAGATTAGATATACAGTCCAGTTTAGTATAACGATTATAATAATATTAAAATATTGATATTATTATAATATTCATTATAGGGACTAGTGAACGAGTCAAAACAACTACGAACTTACACTGTATCGCTGTGCTGATTGTCTTCTAAACAGTGAGTTTCATGAACCCACTTTTAACTATTTTTACGAACTTTCGGGGTGAAAAACATGTTGATACATATCTATATACTTGTAATTGTTTGATGATGGGAATTATCTAAGTGCTAATACACGAAAGTCCCCACGAACACAGTGATTAACTTTGAGCCGGTGGCTTGTGAATAGTACTATTGGTTTGACAAACCCAAACGGAATCGGCCTGGTTGCCGTGTCACATAGCGCCGTTTGCACATGACCATACTTATACAAACAGGCTATGTAGTGTTAGACATAGCTACCGGGGCATGTTGTGGGCGTAAGGGGAGCCACAGTGGTTGATTGGGCGTGGGAAATGGATGCACGCAGCACAGACAGTCAAGGCTTCATGTAAGGCCCCGAACCCCGGGAGCCCCACAATTGGTATTCATACAAATACTTCTTAAAGTAATTAAACTTGAAAATGGTTTCTTCCATTAAAACAAACATCTCAGACTGTAAATTCAGCGAAAAACATAAATCGTAAAATAAGTTCCCTAAAACCCGGGAATTTTGCCAAAAACCAATTTTTAAATATAATTCATAATCTATTTAAAATAAAATTGTTCAAAATACATTCTTCCATCCACGTATGCCCTTCACCGTCCAAGTAGCTTCGTGCACGTCCAAGCGATAAGGCATCCTCTTCCTAACCTGAAACTCACACTAACATGCACACAAAGTCAGCTTGAGCTGAGTGAGTTAAAATATTAAATAAATAATATCAGTAATGTTAATTATGATAGTCATACCAAAAGTTTAAAAACAAAAAGAGTGCATCCATTAAGTCATCATTACCGAAGACTAAACATTCTCATACATACATATACAAAATATATATATAAACATCCTTTCAAGTACATCCCTATATATATAACATTCACGTATAACATCAGGGTCGAGCACACGTACAATCCAAACACGTAACATCCCATGATGATCATGCCACACGAGCCTCCCCCCTCATGGGCTTTTCAGGGCCCGCCACAGGATTTAAGAACCTGAGTAGTATAGTTTGGCCCGGCCAAGATCACCATCCATCTGTATGCAAACACAAAGTAGGCATACACAACATCAGTAGTCGAAACGACTACAACATCGCTAAATATAGGCGCCCAAAATTTAAAAGAGTAAAAAGGATATCATGAACTCACCTGAGACGAGCCACACAAATACCAAAGGGTTTGAGAACCTCAAAGCCAATCCACAGTTTACAAGCCTTTCGGATTGCACACAAAGATTACTAACTAAACATACCCACTCGTTTATCCTACTAGACGTTCTAACATGATTTGATTGACCTAAAGCTTTGACATTACCAAATTCAATTACATCAGCCCCCGAGGCCATGTATTTACTAAAACCACCCTTAGTTAATCCCGGGGACAAAGGGTTCCCAATTTACCCCCGAAAGTTGATGACTTTATTGAATACGCGCGTTAACGGGTTGTTTATGCACTTAGATATCGACTCAGCCCCGTGTGGACCAAATTTAGTAAAATCACAGCCAACAAGTCCACACGACGCTACACGAGTTGAATGGATCGGTAATTCGCAAGCACGATGCACAAATTACCAATAAACGTGAATTTGCGCCGTACTGACCCGTTCAAGTAATCGACAACCAATTCACCCCAAATACTCAAAAAAATCAGTTTTTCACAGCCAACATATCATGCCGAGTCTACAACATTCGAATTGGTTGTCAATTCCCTCAAACAACGCGTTAAACACAACAACTCACAAACTAGTCAACAGAATCCTAGTTTTCAAACTATTAACCATTGGCCGACCTAACCAATTCCAATGACCATGAAATTTTAGTATGATGTAAGTGACATACCTAGTAATATTTTGGTGTAAAAACCCCAATCAAAACAGCCCCGGAATTGCTCAATTGGACAGCCACCCTACAAGCTTAAAAACAACCGAATTTCGACGAATAAACGCGCCATAAGGATGAACTAAGGTGAAAAAGAGTTGTAGACATCTAATACCGACCTGGAATTGAAGTTTGGATGGCCGGGAATGGGCTGGTCTTGCACGAAAACCTAACCTAGTTAGGGTTAGGTTTAATTTTTTTTATATAATATATAATAACAAAATAACATTCTGGCCCCTCCACTTTATTAATGGTTGAACTTGCGAGAAAAGTTACGTATGACAAGCTTACGAGGGTTGCAAGGAGCTCCCAGGAGAATACCGGGTCAAGCCCGAAAGGTGCACGAAATCCTACAAGTTTAAGCCTTTTGTCGGAAATTTACGGACGTTACAAAATTCAACCCGCGCAACAATTGTAAACAAAAATAATATAAAATCAGTATCAGTATACTCATTTAAGGTAGTGCACACGAGCTCACCCCGACCGGTTCGCATGAGAATTCGCTTCGCATGAGAATTCATTTGACATGGGAATTCGCTTCGCATGAGAATTCGCTTCGTATGAAAGAATTCGCTTCGCATGGACCATTCGCCTCGCACGGACCATTCGCTTCGCACGGACCATTTGCTTCGCATGGTCCATTCGCTTCGCATGGTCATGCGATGCGATTCCTTTTTATGCGAATAGAATCTCCTTTTCATCATTTTTAATATTTTAAGCCATATTACTCCGTGACTCTTCCTTAGGATCGAATTCTATCCTTTTTATGGGTTTTGGGTTGTACCAACTTTGTATACCCGTGTTTTATGAGGTCCGAACATCACCTCTTTGTCCTATAACACACCCATGAGGTTATAACTCACCAAGTTTTTGCTTTTCTTACATCTTACAGCCCGATTTATTGTTCTATCAGTTTGCGTGTTGAAACCACCCATAAAATCTAAATCTTGTTGGCCAAAACTCACCTTTTGGTCTCGGTCGGATTCGGATCTCGACAACCCAAAAATCTAATGGTGTTTCTTGTTGGTTGATGGTGTTTACAGATGAGGTTCTTCCTTCCTTTGGTTCGGATTTGGATCCGGGATGAGAGAAGTATATGTGTGTGTTCTTGAGTGTGTTTGGAAAGAAAGTGAGAGAATGAGAAAATGGGGTTAGTGGACAAGGTTGGGGTTTATATACCCCACCCTGTGGGGCTTGGGCCAGCATGCATTCTCTTAAGTCCATTTATAAGTACTCGGCCCAACACTCAATCTCTTATACTTAACGAAATTAAATAACGACACACACACACCATACGTAATTAAATTCTATTTTATTTATCGTTCTCAAAAATACGGATGTTATAGAAATTCAATGCTTGGCACCAAGGGCTCCACCGAGTCAAATCTCGGTCTTCAAGTGAATCAGGCGCAACAGATTGAATCCGTTGCGCCAAGGGTATTATGACACATGTAAACTTCTGGTTTAATGAATAAATATCTTAATGTAAAAATGAAAAAGTTGGTTTATTTTTGTTAAAAAAAATGATTAAGGCTAATTTGTCAAACTCATCGGTGTAAGATGGTTTGTGTTTCTTTAAAATGGCCATCAAAGAAACACTTACTACTGGATCTGGGCATTTTTTACTCTTCCATGTTTCTTGGCCTTGGACATTACAAGTACCACCTATCATGGTGAAATTATCAACACCCTTGATGTAGATCCAACTTTCTGTTAGGAACTTCCGAAGCTCCGGTGGCACCTTTATGATAGCTTCTTTTGTATTGATATCAACCGGACCCTTGCATGGACCATTCAAATGAACGGCAAGCGAAAAATAAGTCCCTGGTGGTATCAACAAGAAACCCGGTGGTGGTCCTTCACACGCTTCTTTCCATGCCCTCACAATTGCCTAAATTCAACCCACGCAACAATTGTAAACAAAAATAATATAAAATTAGTATTAGTATACTCATACTCGATTACCGTGATGCATGAACACAAAGATTTTGTTTTTCTTACATCTTACAGCCCGATCCAAATCCAGTGGTGGTCCTTCACACACTTCTTTCCATGCCCTCACAATAACCTCTTTGTCCTATAACACGCCCGTGAGGTTATAACTCACCAAGTTTTTGTTTTTCTTACATCTTACAGCCCGATTTATTGTTCTACAGTTTGCAAGTCGAAACCACCCATAAAAACTAAACCTTGTTGGCCAAAACTCACCTTTTGGTCTTGGTCGGGTTTGGATCTCGACAACCCGAAAATCTAATGGAGTTTCTTGTTGGTTGATGGTGTTTACACTTGAGGTTCTTCCTTCCTCTGGTTTGGATTTGGATCCGTGATGAGAGAAATATGTGTGTGTGTTCTTGAGTGTGTTTGGAAAGAAAGAGAGAGAATGAGAAAATGGGGTTAGTAGACAAGGTTGGGGTTTAAATACCCCACCCTGTGGGCCTTGGGCCCGCATGCATTCTCTCAAGTACATTTACAAGTCCTCGGCCCAACACCCAATCTCTTATACTTAACGAAATTAAATAACAACACACACAATACGTAATTAAATTCTCTTTTATTTATCGTTCTCAAAAATACGGATGTTACAGAAATTCAATGCTTGGTACCCAGGGCTCCACCGAGTCAAATCTCGGTCTTCAAGTGAATCAGGCGCAACAGATTGAATCCATTGCGCCAAGGGTATTATGACACATGAAAACTTCTGGTTTAATGAATAAATATCTTAATGTAAAAATGAAAAAGTTGGTGTATTTTTGTTAAAAAAAATAATTAAGGCTAATTTGTCAAACTCATCGGTGTAAGATGGTTTGTTTTTTTAAAATGGCCATCAAAGAAACACTTACTACTGGTATTTGACATTTTGTAAACTCTGGGCATTTTTTACTCTTCCATGTTTCTTGGCCTTGGCCATCAAAAGTACCACCTATCATGATGAAATTATCAACACCCTTGATGTAGATCCAACTTTCTGTTAGGAACCTCCCAAGCTCCGGTGGCGCCTTTATGATAGCTCCTTTTGCATTGATCTCAGCCGGACCCTTGCATGGACCATTCAAAGGGACGGAAAGAGAAAAATAAGTCCCTGGTGGTATCAACAAGAAACCCGGTGGTGGTCCTTCACACGCTTCTTTCCATGCCCTCACAATTGCCTAAATTCAACCCGCGCAACAATTGTAAACAAAAATAATATAAAATCAGTATTAGTATACTCATACTCGATTACCGTGATGCATGAACACAAACACGTAACGATAAAAGATGTATGCCGTTATTACCGCACTATCATCGGTTATGCCATCACTTTTGGCACCTTTATTTTTTATATTGGCTACAATGGCATGGATTGCTGAACTCAGTAACATAACAAATAGAAACGTTACTGCTCCATGGATATAATATTGAGTGTTATACATTTTTATTTTTAACCTTGTGTATTTGATATCAAATGTGGAGAGTCATAGTAATAGGAATGGTAATGGTAATATTAACAGTAATTGTAATAATAATTATATTAGTAGTAGTGATATATATAAGCCATTGTTATAGTTTTTAGGCAATTGTAATAGTAATTACGTCAACTTTTATCCTAGTTTATAACACCTAACTATACCTAACTACAACTAATTACGTCAAGTTTTACCCTTGGTACATGTAACAACCACCACTTGGGTACATGTAACAACCTCCACATGGATACGGAAACATACTATATCTAACTATAACCAATTACGTAAAGTTTTATCAAGTTTTACCAAGTTTTACACTTGGTACATGTAACAACCTCCACTTGGGTACATGTAACAACCTCCACTTGGACACGGAAACATACTATACCTAACTATAACCAATTACGTCAAGTTTTATTAAGTTTTATCAAGTTTTACCCTGGGTACATGTAACAACCTCCATTTGGGTACATGTAACAACCACTACTTGGATACGGAAACATACTATACCTAACTATAACTAATTACTTCAAGTTTTACCCTTGGTACATATAACAACCTCCACATGGATACGGAAACATTTTAACGTGTTTGTTCTACATTAGTATCCTTCTTGAATGAGATGTTAGACAAGTAATGTTTTGCAAGTAACAATAACAAAACAACCGGTACATGAAACAACCTCCACTTGGATACGGAAACATTTTCACGTGTTTGTTGTTGATGAACAGATGATAACTAAAAACGATAATAAAAACATAGTTTTTTAAAACTGTTATATATATATATACATACACACAAACACACACTTATATATATGTATATACAAACTGTTATATAAACCAGTTTTTTAAAACCTAACGTTGTTTAAAAAACCATCATAGAAAACATATGAATTTGACACTCCATGTTGGTAATTGCTTTTATCAACCAACCTGTTATAACAATAACAAATCATACTAAATTAACAAAAAAAAGTATAAAAGAGTAAACGAGTCAGCTACCGATTGATAAAATGAACTAGCAATGTTCGTGTGGTCATATCGTGTTGAGGCACAACTGAACCGAACTCTAGGGGGCACGACTGAACCGAACTCTAGGCCTCATATAAAGTTAGTGTTAAGCCCCTCGACCGCCCCCATGAAAAAAATTCAAGGGTCCACAACAACCGAACTCTAGGCCGAGCTTTGGCTCATTTAAGGTAGTGCACACGAGCTCACCCCGACCGGTTCGTATTAGAATTCGCTTCGCATGAGAATTTTCTTCACATGAGAATTCGTTTGACATGGGAATTCGCTTCGCATGAGAATTCGCTTCGCATCAAAGAATTCGCTTTGCATGGACCATTCGCCTCGCATGGACCATTCGCTTCGCATGGACCATTTGCTTCGCATCGCATGGTCATGTGATGCAATTCCTTTTTATGAGAATAGAATCTCCTTTTCATCATTTTTACTGTTTTAAGCCATATTACTCCGTGAGTCTTCCTTAGGATCGAATTCTATCCTTTTTATGGGTTTTGGTTTGTACCAACTTTGTATACCCGTGTTTTATGAGGTCCGAACATCACCTCTTTGTCCTATAACACACCCATGAGGTTATAACTCACCAAGTTTTTGCTTTTCTTACATCTTACAGCCCGATTTTTTGTTCTATCAGTTTGCGTGTTGAAACCACCCATAAAAACTAAATCTTGTTGGCCAAAACTCACCTTTTGGTCTCGGTCGGATTCAGATCTCGACAACCCGAAAATCTAATGGTGTTTCTTGTTGGTTGATGGTGTTTACAGATGAGGTTCTTCCTTCCTTTGGTTCGGATTTGGATCTGGGATGAGAGAAATATGTGTGTGTGTTCTTGAGTGTGTTTGGAAAGAAAGAGAGAGAATGAGAAAATGGGGTTAGTGGACAAGGTTGGGGTTTATATACCCCACCCTGTGGGCCTTGGGCCCGCATGCATTCTCTCAAGTCCATTTATAAGTACTCGGCCACACACTCACTCTCTTATACTTAACGAAATTAAATAACAACACACACACACCATACGTAATTAAATTCTATTTTATTTATCGTTCTCAAAAATACGGATGTTATAGAAATTCAATGCTTGGCACCAAGGGCTCCACCGAGTCAAATCTCTGTCTTCAAGTGAATCAGGCGCAACAGATTGAATCCGTTGCGCCAAGGGTATTATGACACATGTAAACTTCTGGTTTAATGAATAAATATCTTAATGTAAAAATGAAAAAGTTGGTTTATTTTTGTTAAAAAAATGATTAAGGTTAATTTGTCAAACTCATCGGTGTAAGATGGTTTGTGTTTTTTTAAAATGGCCATCAAAGAAACACTTACTACTGGTATTTTACATTTTGTAAAATCTGGGCATTTTTTACTCTTCCATGTTTCTTGGCCTTGGACATTACAAGTACCACCTATCATGATGAAATTATCAACACCCTTGATGTAGATCCAACTTTCTGTTAGGAACTTCCCAAGCTCCGGTGGCGCCTTTATGATAGCTCCTTTTGTATTGATATCAACAGGACCCTTGCATGGACCATTCAAATGAACGGCAAGCGAAAAATAAGTCCCTGGTGGTATCAACAAGATACCCGGTGGTGGTCCTTCACACGCTTCTTTCCATGCCCTCACAATTGCCTAAATTCAACCCGCACAACAATTGTAAACAAAAATAATATAAAATCAGTATCAGTATACTTATACTCGATTACCGTGATGCATGAACCAAAATACATAACGATAAAAGATGTATGCCATTATTACCGCACTATCATCGGTTATGCCATCACCATTGGCACCTTTAGTTTTTATATTGGCTACAATGGCATGGATTGCTGAACTCCGTAACATAACAAATAGAAACGTTACTGCTCCGTGGATATAATATCGAGTGTTATACAATGTTATTTTTAACCTTGTGTATTTGATTTCAAATGTGGAGATCATAGTAATGGTAATGGTAATGGTAATATTAATAGTAATATTTATGCCAACTTTTATCCTAGTTTATAACACCTAACTATACCTAACTACAACTAATTACGTCAAGTTTTATCAAGTTTTACCATTGGTACATGTAACAACCTCCACTTGGGTACATGTAACAACCTCCACATGGATACGGAAACATGCTATACCTAACTATAACCAATTATGTCAAGTTTTATCAAGTTTGACCTTTGGTACATGTAACAACCTCCACTCGGATACGGAAACATATTCTCGTGTTTGTTGTATATTAGCATCCTTCTTGAATGAGATGTTATACAAGTAATGTTTTGCAAGTAACAATAACAAAACAACTGGTACATGAAACAACCTCCACTTGGATATGGAAACATTTTCAAGTGTTTGTTGTTAATGAAAAGATGATAACTAAAAACGATTATAAAACATAGTTTTTTAAAACTATTATATACACACACACACACACACACACAAACACACACTTATATATATGTATAAACAAACTGTTATATAAACAAGTTTTTTAAAAGCTAACTGTAACGTCCGTTAATTTCCGTTAAAATGTTTAACCTTGTAGTGTTGTGTAGGGGTCTGGACATGTAGCGTCAGATTGCCATACCAATTGGGCGGGGGAATCCGAGCAGGGGACTTCCTCGGGGGGGAAATGGAAGAAAGACCAAAGGTTAAGGCGAGTGCCTTCAATATCACTGCGAAGGAGGCAAAGGAGGATGCGTACACCATTTCAGGTAACCCCTTCTAATCGTTTTATTTGTTAAAATTGTGCTGTCTATTTATCTCCCTCTCGAAAGTTTTCGTGTGTAATTGTTTGGCTAGGAGGTAGTGCGATATCATCTTTAGAGGTGCTATTTATACCCGTTCTATGTATGATGTTTTGAATTGTCTCAACCCCCGCTTGTTCCTGTGTAGCGGGATTCGGGGACGAATCCCATTCTTAAGGGAGTAGGCTTGTAACATCCGTTAATTTCCAATAAAATATTTAACCTTGTAATATTTTGTACACCTTTCGGGCTTGACCCGGCATTCTCTCGAGAGATCCTTGCCACCCTCGTAAGCTTATCATGCATAACTTTTCTTACAAGTTCAACCATTAGTAAAGTGGAGGGGCTAGAATGTATATTGTTGATATATTATTTATAAAAAAAATATATATATATATAACCTAAACCCTACACCCAAATCCCGATCCGCGCCCTAGACCCCCCCTATCTCGTTTCTCAAGCAATCAGCCACCGTCCATCCATCCAACGTTCATTTCCAGGTCAGTATTTAATGTCTACAACTCTTTTTCACCTTAATTCATCCATATGGCGCGCTTATTCGTCGAAATTCGGTTGTTTTTAGGCTTGTCGGGTGGCTATCCAATTGAGTAGTTCCGGGGCTGTTTTGGCTAAGGTTTTTGCACCACAATATTCCTAGGTAAGCCCCATATAACATACTTAAAAATCATGTCCATTGGTGTTAGTTTGATTGGTCAACTAGTTGTAGATTGAAAGTGGATATTCGGTTGTCTAGAATAGGGAATTGTTGCGTTTAACACGAGTATTGGAGTAATTAATGACCAATTCAGTTCGGGTGACCTTGGTTTAGGTTACGGGCTATTGAAAAAATCATTTTTATAAGTATGGGGGCTGAATTGGTTTTCGGTTACTCAAACGGGTCGGTACAACGCGCATTTGCGTTTATCGGATAGTTAGTTCGTTGTACTTGCGAGTTACCGACCCATTAGACTCGTGTAGCGTTGTGTGGACTTGTTGGCTGTGAAATTTTCATATTCGGTCCACACGGGGCTGAGTTGGATGTTAAGTGCTTAAACAACTCTTAAACGTGCGTGTTAGTATCACCTAGTGCTTCCGGGGGTAATTTGGGAATTCTTTATTCCCGGGAGTATCTAAGGGTCGTGTTGGTAAACTTAAGCGGGGGCTGTTATGAATGGGTTTGATGAGGTCAAGGCTTTAGGTAACTCGAACCATGTTAGAACGTTTCGTAGGATAAACGAGTCCTTTTAATGTCGTTAGTGATGTTTGTATGTAAACCGACAGGCGTTTGAGTTTTGGGGGATACTTAGGGGTCCTCTAGCTCGTGGTGAATTCGTGCCTTGTGTCAGGTGAGTTCATGATGCCCCTTTTTAACTCTTTTTATGTTTTGGGCTGGCATACACACTCAATTACAGTTTTACCCGATTTTACTTGTTAAAATAATTTGAAGGTCATTGTATTGTTTTGATTATGTTTGTGCAATTATGAAAATCCAGTGTGAGTTACATTCTGTGCCTTAGGACATTTTAGACTTGTTTGGTCATAAATTCCATAAGGTTGTATACCTAGTTATGGACTAGACTCTAGGATGTTAATAGGCTTGGTAGTAATTGAATACGAGTAGACCTATTTACTTAGTTCATGTATTGGATTGATTATTATATATTACCTTATGGCCCATAGGCTTACTTGTAATATGGTATATTTTGGGGATGATATATATATATATATGTATGTATGTGCATGTGTTAACCTATGGCCTATGATTAGTGATGTTAGCTAGCCATTCGTGACTAAGGATGGCTTACTTACGATATGGTATCTTTTGGGATTATAGATATGTATGAGTATGTGTTACCTTATAGCCTACGGTTGAGTGATGACATTTAGTTCCTTGTGGCTAAGAATGATGTGAGTAGGCTTATTGATGTGTGTGTGCATGGTGATTAAGGCCGGGTCAAATATATTACTCGGGTTTTCAAATCCCGTGGTGGAGAGGCCCGTGTGGAGTGATCATCATTTTGACGGGTCAAATATATTACTCGGGTTTTCAAATCCTGTGGTGAAGAGGCCTGTTGTATGTTAAACCATGATTGGGTCAAATATATTACTCGGGTTGTACTCGTGGTGGAGAGGCCCGTATCACGTGTTTGGATGTATAAGTTGTGACCGAGTCAAATATATTACTCGGGTTTGACTCATGGTGGAGAGGCTCGTGTCACGTGCTTAGGTCTTACTGCGTCTGGGTCAAATATATTACTCGAGTCTTGACTCGTGGTGGAGAGGCCCGTGTATGCGTGTTCAACGATGAATGTATTATTTGGTGAAATAGATTTATTTATTTATTATTCTTTCTATTGTTTTAGAGCTATAACTTTGAAATAAAGTATGAATATTGTTTATGAAAACTTGAACTCACTCAGCTCTAGCTGACTTTGTGTGTATGTTAGATTGACTTTGAAGTTAAGGAGTGGATGTTACCAGTTGGACGTGGTGGATGCTACTCGGAGTTGAAGGCATTTCTAGATGAGGACTTTAAAATAAAACAAACACTTCACTTTATATTCAGTTTTGGGATGTTAGATACTTAACTTTTTCCCACTGTTTATCATTTGGTATTTTTCCGGTTTTGGGAATTTTTTATGCTTATGAATTTCCGCTGTTAAATTACTCTGAACTGGTTTTAAATAAAATGAAACGTTTGGTTTTAAATTTTTGGTGAAATTGTGGATGTGATTACCAACTGTGGGATTCCTGGGATTTGGGGTCTTACAAGTTGGTATCAGAGCCATGGTTCGAGGGATCCGAGCATTCTCGAATGCTTGGACTCGAACTGTAAAAGAAGGAACTAGAAATGCCAACCGCGAGTAGCTGCACACCAAGAGGTAAATTTTAAATTATTTAGTCATTCTTACGTGTTGGATGGAATACTAATATCGTTAGGGACAGGGGGTTCTTAGGATTGGCGGGTAAAGTAAACAGTTAATAACACTTGATCAACGTTATTAGCAGTTTACCGTTACCTACCGTGTTCTAAATACTACTTGTGTCTGACGGTGTCAAGGTTCTGTCCTTGTAGGAATAGGTTATGGCCAATACCCGTACAGCGTAGAGTGGTCGTCCTAGTGGTCGTGGTCGGAGGCCACGTGCCGAGACTGAGAGAGAGAGAGCCCGACTACGCAACAAGAAGGAACCCCGATTCAGGGAGAGGGGGATAACCCCGCCTTAGGCCCCGCTATACGCGCGGCCATCGCAGATGAGGTTTATCAGGTTCTTCGTTCTTCAGAGCGTTATTCCCGAGATTGTTTCTGAAGCGGTTAGGGTTGCAAAAGAGTCAATGGTTGGTAAGAGTGCGGATAAGCAGGGAAAGGGTCAAGAGACTCAGGTTGAAGACAAGGTGGCGGTGTCAAGTGAGAAGGAGGAAGAAGTTCGTGCGTTTAGTGTATCTTCTAGAGTTTGTTCGTATGGGGATTTCAAGAAGTGCGACCCTCCCGCTTTCGATGATACTAAAGATGCGTTGGCAGCTCATCAGTGGGTTAGAGAGATAGTAAGTGCAAAGAGGAGGACATGGTGACTTATGTTACTACCTCGTTTCGTTCTGAGGCGTTGTTTTGGTGGGATAATCTAGCTCAGGCTATGGGTAATCGTTCTATTAGAAGGATGGCTTGGGAAGAGTTGAAGCAGTTGGTTATCAATCAATTTTATCCTCCGCATGAATTAGATAAGATGGAGCAGGAGTTCTTAGTTTTAGAAGCGGGTGATATGTCACATCGAGAGTATACTACAAAATTCAACCAAATGGCTCGCTTATGTCCCGATCTAGCTACACCTGAAGATAAAAGAATCAAAAAGTACGTGAAGGGTCTTCCGGTAGATGTTCGTAGGGGTGTGGTGACCACTGGCATGAGCTCTTTCCATTCGGTGGTTACCCTAGCAGATATGTTGTATGAACAAAGAGAGATGGTGAGCCCGACTGAATTTGGAAAGATTTGGAACCCGAGCTCTAACTCCAATGGCAAACATTATGGGGGGCAATGATTTATGTCGGCTAGGAAGAAAGCGAGGACGGAGACGTCGGATCATAAAAGTAAGGGGTATAGCGATGGATGCAGGAAGTGCGGGAAGCCGCATAGGGGGGAATGCAGGCCTGGGGCTATGCCCTGTTTTCGTTGTGGGAAGAATGGACACGCTAGCTATGAGTGCCCGACTTTGATTTGTTTCCGATGTAGGGGTCTGGACATTTAGCGTCAAAATGCCATACCAATAGGGCGGGGGAATCCGAGTAGGGGACTTCCTCGAGGGGCAAAATGGAAGAAAGAGCGAAGGTTAAGGCGAGTGCCTTCAATATCACCGCGAAGGAGGCAAAGGAGGATGCGGACACTGTTGGGTTTTATACAAGATTATCAAAGTTCAAGTTAACCATATTTAACTAGAAAACGCAACGGAAGCTTAGATTTTAAAACTTGTTATGAACATACCATTATGTTAAAACTAAAACCCAAAGAACAAGGATCAATATTACAAGAACAAGATGCTCACAAAAGTAAATTGTACCTTCTTATACCTTATGAGAAGATGTAGGTGGATGAAGAAGATAATGTCTTCAAATGGCAAGGTTGCAAAGGAGAAACCCTCAAGCTTTTGATACCCCAAGCTTTTAAACAACAACACCAACTTGTTGCTAGGATTAGAACACTTGAATCAAGCTCACAAAACACCCCCTTTCTTTGGCCAAAGTGGCCGTGGATATTGAGAGAGAAAGAGAGAGAGTTTTACACTTGAAAATACAAAAGAAAACAAGACCCCAAAATGCATGTGTGTTGAATGGAGGAACATAAAAGGAGAATCAAAGAGCATCTTGGTCTTTGATTGGGTAAAACCACCACCCCCACATGGGTGGCCGGTTTTTGTTTTGTTTTCCTTTTTTTTTTTTTTTTTTTTTTTTTTTGTATTTTGTTTTAACCATTTAAAACATCTCCATTCATTTTATAAAACTCATTTTTATAAATGTACATACATTTATATAATTATTTAACCAATTAAATAATTAATTTATATAAACAAATTATCCAGATAATTTATTTAAATCCTCAAGTGTGTTTGTTTAGAAAACCAATTTTCTAAACACGTAGTGTTCGGTATTCATTTAAATGATCAAATCATTAAAAGAATACATTTGGTGTCGTCTAGCTTGTTATTGGGTATGACCCGACTTGGATCAAACACAGTTAGCCACATTAATATAAGTATGTGTCTCGGGCATACGTAATTCCAACAATCTCCCACTTGCACGAGATACATAGAAAATTAATGCAAGTGGTGAATACCGCCTAACAACAGTTCACCACCCCTAATGTGTTTGACGAAGTGCCATTCATTAACATCATCCCTTCAAGTCCCTTACTTGATATGATTTAGGTGAATCTATCATTATATCCCTTTGTTACTAGATGTCATGTTGGATCTAAGAGACATAGGCGATCATTCTCTTTACAATTCAACTTTATCAGGCCTTAGACATCTAAACTCTCAACACATAAGAGGAACAAATTCCATCTTGACTGTATACGCCTCTCACTATCACTTTATACTCCACCTGAGCTCATCCTTATGTACCATCTTTTACGAATAGCGAAGGGCAGAGTCAAAGTGTAATACTTGGTGAAAATCAAGACCCAGTATACATCTCAGGTCTAAGGATAATATGAAATTCTCCTTTACTCAAAATTACTAATGATCAGGTCCATTGACTCCATGTAGTAATATTGAGAGCGGGTCAGTCCAATATTCGTATCCCACAAATATCTATGAACCTTGGCAGCAAACCTATGCTCCATATTCATTCCTTATGAATATCCACCAATCCTAGTTCATAATAGTCTTGCTTCATATTTGTTCCCACAAATGTGATCGACTACGGACTTTTAGAATAAGATAACTTATTCATGGATTAAACATGCAAAATTAGAATTTAACTCAAGATTCCATAATCATATAAAAGAGTTAAATTACAAAAGTCTTTTAAACGTAAATACAAAATAGATCAAATCCAATTACTAGAATATCGGAGTCCTAAGCCACTCGCATGACGCTCATGTTTCGGTCTTTCTAGGAGCTTCGTGAATGGATCCGCAAGATTTTGATCAGTTCCAACTTTGCGAATACATATCTTTCCTTTTTCAACTTCATCCCTTATGTAGTTGAATCTCCGCTCTATGTGCCTTGTCTTTTGGTGCGAACGAGGTTCCTTGATTTGTGCAATCGCACCCTCGTTGTCACAAAAGATTTCTAGGGGGTCTTGAATGGAAGAGACCACCCCTAGATCAGTAATGAATTTCTTCAACCATGCAGCTTCCTGAGCTGCCAATGAAGCGGCGATGTATTCTGATTCTATAGTGGACAATGCTACCACTTCCTGTTTTGAGCTCTTCCAAGAGACAGCTCCTCCATTAAGAGTGAACACATACCCAGACTGTGATCGAGAATCATCTCGATCAGTTTGGAAGCTCGCATCCGTGTAACCTTTTATAGCGAGTTCCTCCTCACCAGATCCATATATCAGAAACATATCCTTAGTTCTCCTAAGGTATTTCAATATGTTCTTAACAGCCATCCAATGACTGTTTCCTGGATTCTGTTGGTATCTGCTTGTCATGCTCAAAGCGCATGACACATCCGGTCTAGTACATATCATCGCATACATAATGGATCCTATAGCAGAAGCATATGGGATTTGTTTCATCATCTCTTGCTCATCCTTTGAGCTTGGACATTGAGCTAAACTCAATATGGTCCCTCTTTGAATAGGTACAAAACCTTTCTTGGAGTTTTCCATCTTGAACCTTTTCAAGATCTTATCAATGTATGTACTTTGGTTCAAACCTATCAAGCGCCTTGACCTATCCCTATAGATCTTTATTCCCAAAATATAGGCAGCTTCACCAAGATCCTTGATGGAAAATCTACTTCCAAGCCAAGCCTTAACGCTTTCCATGGTTGGAATGTCATTTCCAAATAGTAGAATGTCATCGACATACAATACTAAGAAGGTAATTATACTCCCACTAGCTTTCTTATACACACAAGCCTCATCAGCATTCTTGATGAATCCAAAATTTTTGATTTCTTCATCAAAACGATGATTCCAAGTTCTAGATGCTTGTTTCAATCCATAGATTGATTTCTTTAACTTGCATACTTTATTAGGATGTTTCGGATCGACAAAACCTTCAGGCTGAACCATATAGACATCTTCCTCAAGATATCCATTTAGGAAAGCGGTCTTGACATCCATTTGCCAAATTTCATAATCATAATGTGCAGCTATGGCAAATAATATCCTAATAGACTTTAGCATTGCCACAGGCGAAAAAGTTTCATCATAATCAACCCCTTGAGTTTGAGTGAAACCCTTAGCTACAAGTCTTGCTTTATAAGTATCCAAGTTTCCATGCATATCAGTTTTTCTTTTGAAAACCCACTTACTTCCAACAGCTTTGGAGTTGAGTGGTAGTTCAACCAATTCCCAAACTTGGTTGTCATACATGGATTGCATCTCAACGTTCATGGCTTCAAGCCATTTGTCACAATCATTCTTGGACATTGCATCACGGTATGTGGTTGGTTCATCCGAATCTACCACGTAGCAACCTTCTATAAAAAATCCATATCTTTCAGGTGGATTGCTAACTCTACAAGATCTGCGAACGTTTTGTGTGTTTTGATCAACCACTTGATCACTTTCAACAACCTCTTGTTGAGTGCTAGTATCAACCAATTGTGTATCATCTTGTGGTTCTTGATCCTCATCAAGTTTCACTGTTCTACTATTAGTTCCTTCCTTAAGGAACTTACCCTTTCGAGCAATAATAACATTTTGCTCACTAGGATCATAAAAGTAATATCCTAAATCATCTTTAGGATAACCTATAAAGATACACTTAGTGGATCGGACTTCTAATTTGTTTGGGGTGTATTGCTTTACATAAGCTACACAACCCCAAACTCTTAAGAATGATAGCGATGGAGCCTTTCCATGCCATATTTCAAAAGGTGTCTTCTCCACTTTCTTGGTTGGAGCCATATTCAATATGCGAACAGCGGAAAGTAAAGCATAGCCCCAAAATGATAGAGGTAAAGTGCTTCTAGCCATCATCGATCGAACCATATCTAATAGGGTACGATTTCTCCTTTCAGACACACCATTATGTTGTGGTGTTCCAGGTGGAGTAAGTTGTGAAATAATTCCACAACTCTTAAGATGATCTTGAAAAACACCACTTAGGTATTCACCTCCTCTATCACTACGAAGTACTTTGATTGTGGTCTTGAGTTGTCTTTCTACTTCAGTTTTGAAGTCTTTGAACATTTCAAAAGCTTCATCTTTGTGTTTCATTAAGTACACATAACCATATCGACTATAATCGTCAATAAAGGTAATGAAGTATCTTTCACCATTCCTAGTCATTGGTCTAAAAGGACCACATACATCCGAATGTATGATACCCAATAATTCTTTTGACCTTTCAAAAGTTTTATTAAAGGGTTGCTTTGTCATTTTGCCTTGTAAACAAGATTCACATACATCAAATGAATCATACTCATTTGTTTCTAGAATACCATTCTTGCGAAGAGTTTGCATGCGATTCTTGCTTATATGTCCAAGGCGACAATGCCAAAGATAGGAATCACCCAAGTCCTTCTTGAGTTTCTTGGTGTTGACATTGTACATTGAACTACTATGTGACGCACCAATTTGATCTATTTCATATATACCATTTATGGGTATAGCTTTAAAATAAAATATGCCATTCATCAAAACATGAATATCATAATCAATAAACTTAAGATCAAAGCCACATTGTTTTAAAAGAGACACGGAAATAATGTTTCTCCTTAACTTAGGAGCATACAAAACATTCTTCAAAATTACTTCCAAACCACTTGGAAGCTTTAACAAGTAGTCTCCTTGGGCTTGGACTTCAACTCTTGCTCCATTGCCCATAAAGAGACTAATGTCCCCTTTGTTGAGTTGTTTACTTCTTTTGAACCCCTGCAACAAATTGCAAATGTGAGTTCCACATCCGGTATCAAGTACCCATGTATTTGAAGAAATAACATTTAGTTCAATATGTATAGTAAAGATAATACCTGAGGTATGCCCCGCATCCCTCTTATCTTTTAACGCATTGAGATAGGTCGGACAATTCCTTTTCCAATGACCTATCTCTCCACACTCAAAGCATGGATCTTGCGCCGCAACCTTTTGCTTCTTTTCCTTCGGTTTGATGGGCGTGATGGCTTTCCTCTTTCCCTTTCCTTGGACGTGGCCCTTGCCCTTAGCAACACTTGCTTTGGGGTTGGAGTTATGTCCCCTTTTTCCTTCATTGATTGTTAGAACGGGTAAAACCCTTTTACCCATTCCCGCTTCGGCCGTTCTTAGCATTGCGTGAAGCTCACCAATGCTTTTGTCCCACCCATTCATGTTATAATTCATGACAAAGGTTTCAAACCTTTTGGTCAAAGAGTTGAGGATCAAATCCGTAGCCAAGTCATTAGACACGGGACAATTCAACCTACGAAGCTTTTCGATGTAGCTTTTCATCTTTAGGACATAAGATGAGACGCTTTGGGTTTCCTCCATACGACATGCATGAAACGCTCGAACCGTTTCGAAACGTTCCGCTCTAGCTTGTTGAAGGAACATTTCCTTCAATTGAGTTATCATGTCGTATGCCCCATGATGCTCGAAATCCTTTTGGATTTCGGGAATCATAGTCCCTAACATGAGGCAAGAGGCTTGCACCGAATCTTTGGTGTACTTGACCCAATTGTTATACGCCTCCTCATCTTCCACGTTAGGCTCGTCGGGAATGGGATCGTCTAAGACATATGATATCTCTTCTTGTTTGAGAACTATTCTCAAGTTGCGATACCAATCCATAAAGTTATTATGGTTTAGACGATCCTTTTCAAGGATGGTTCTTAAGGATAGGTTACGGGTGTTATGGGTAGAGGTGTTTGCATTGTTAGCGGCCATCTACAAAATTTAACAAAGTTTTATTTTAGTATTATAAACAATTTAATTATTAATACCCTTTTATTCCAAATTTTAAAATAATAATTAAATTCTAGAATCCAATGATAAATCAAATTTCGGTTAGGTGACCTTTATCCCGTTATTTGATTTAACAAGGTAGTCAATCTTGACAATTGCAACCCTTTGAAACTTCTAGAGGTATGGGACCATTCGAAATCCTTATTTCGTGTTGGCATGTTTATCCCATCAACACCATTAGATCCCATGCTTAGGTGACCTTTATCACATGGTTTCTAATTCAAGTCGTCCTACTTGTATAAACATGTAAGATTAACATACAAGTGGTTAGGTGACCTTTATCCCACAAATATGTTAATATTACCCTAAGTATATTAGTTTGCTCAAAATGGTTAGGTGACCTTTATCCCATTAAAAGTTTCCTAATACGTTAAGTGTCATACAAAAGGATGGTGTTAGACTTGTTTCTTTGGTAATTATGAAAAAAGGGATTTTAAATTTTTCAAATATTCTAGTTGAAAAACATTATGCCATATCCTAACATGCATTTAGAAATATGGCGATTTTGAAAACCAATTTTCAAGGTTCTAGTTATAATAAAACCAATTTTATTATAGGTGAGTGATCGCTTAGTTTTAATAAACCCATTTAATTAAACTAATTGACGCGATATTACCAAATATATATTAGAACCCGTTTTATGCTTGTTGTCGTTCCTATGTGACGGTTTGGATATCCTAATATCTATCAACCACACATTACATTAAGTAAAACAAACAACCAAGCATACACATGCAAAATATAGTCATAACCGAAAACCGCTAAATTTGACCATACTTGTTAGCCGAAACAAGTATAGGTCATAAGTCACACCTAAGGGACAAAACATGACACAAGGATGGAATGTTGACTCCCACTTGACCTTGCATCCAAATGCTTCAAGTATCCTCTCCAAGTTGTTGTGTTCTTGTTGGGCTTGTTAATGGGCTCCAAACTTCCAAAAGTCTTCTTGGGCCCAAGAGTGAAATTTATGGGCCTAATGGGCTTGAATCCCATGATGGGCCGGTGAGGCCCAACAAGCCCAAAATTTCGGTCCAAGGCCCAAATCCACCAATTCTTGCATCTTCAATTTTTACAAAATGTATCCTAATACATATTTTTCTAAAAAAAAGGAAAATGCAACTAATCTATTTATTACATACCAATTTATGAATAAATAAATTACACAAGCCTAAGATTATGAATTATTACAACCATATTGAATAATAAACATAATCAACATACACAAACAACAATCAACACATCCAAGGTCTAGGTTTCGGTTATGACACAATCAAACATACCAAATGTTCTAAGCATGCAACCTAAGCAACCAATGCCCAAATACCCCCAAAAAAGAATCGGCCCCCCCCCCAAAAGGCTACGGCCAATTTTTTTTTTTTTTTTTATATTCAACATCCAAATGTTAATAATGGTTTCCTAAGATCTTTCCATGCATGTCAAGATCTTACAAAACCATGAGGGGTAAAATCCACCAAATTTTCGGACTTCCCTTTTCACCCATGAAAAAAAAAATCCGAAATTTATGAATACAAAAGAAGCATAAGTCCTTGTAACCGGCTCTTGATGCCATTGTTGGGTTTTATACAAGATTATCAAAGTTCAAGTTAACCATATTTAACTAGAAAACGCAACGGAAGCTTAGATTTTAAAACTTGTTATGAACATACCATTATGTTAAAACTAAAACCCAAAGAACAAGGATCAATATTACAAGAACAAGATGCTCACAAAAGTAAATTGTACCTTCTTATACCTTATGAGAAGATGTAGGTGGATGAAGAAGATAATGTCTTCAAATGGCAAGGTTGCAAAGGAGAAACCCTCAAGCTTTTGATACCCCAAGCTTTTAAACAACAACACCAACTTGTTGCTAGGATTAGAACACTTGAATCAAGCTCACAAAACACCCCCTTTCTTTGGCCAAAGTGGCCGTGGATATTGAGAGAGAAAGAGAGAGAGTTTTACACTTGAAAATACAAAAGAAAACAAGACCCCAAAATGCATGTGTGTTGAATGGAGGAACATAAAAGGAGAATCAAAGAGCATCTTGGTCTTTGATTGGGTAAAACCACCACCCCCACATGGGTGGCCGGTTTTTGTTTTGTTTTCCTTTTTTTTTTTTTTTTTTTTTTTTTTTTTGTATTTTGTTTTAACCATTTAAAACATCTCCATTCATTTTATAAAACTCATTTTTATAAATGTACATACATTTATATAATTATTTAACCAATTAAATAATTAATTTATATAAACAAATTATCCAGATAATTTATTTAAATCCTCAAGTGTGTTTGTTTAGAAAACCAATTTTCTAAACACGTAGTGTTCGGTATTCATTTAAATGATCAAATCATTAAAAGAATACATTTGGTGTCGTCTAGCTTGTTATTGGGTATGACCCGACTTGGATCAAACACAGTTAGCCACATTAATATAAGTATGTGTCTCGGGCATACGTAATTCCAACAGACACCATTTCAGGTAACCCCTTGTAATCGTTTTATTTGTTAAAATTGCGTTGTCTATTTATCTCCCTCTCAAAAGCTTTCGTGTGTAATTGTTTGGCTAGGAGGTAGTGCGATATCATCTTTAATGGTGCTATTTATACCCGTTCTATGTATGATGTGATGTTTTGAATTGTCTCAACCCCCGCTTGTTCCTGTGTAGCGGGATTCGGGGACGAATCCCATTCTTAGGGGAGTAGACTTGTAACGTCCGTTAATTTTCGATAAAATGTTTAACCTTGTAGTGTTGTGTACACCTTTCGGGCTTGACCCGGCATTCTCCCGAGAGCTCCTTGCCACCCTCGTAAGCTTATCATACATAACTTTTCTTACAAGTTCAACCATTAGTAAAGTGGAGGGGCTAGAATGTATATTGTTGATATATTATTTATAAAAAAAAATATAACCTAAACCCTACACCCAAATCCCGATCGGCGCCCTGGACCCCCCCATCTCGTTTTTCGTGCAATCAGCCACCGTCCAGCCATCCAACGTTCAATTCCGGGTCGGTATTAAATGTCTACAACTCTTTTTCACCTTAATTCATCCATATGGCGCGCTTATTCGTCGAAATTCGGTTGTTTTTAGGCTTGTTGGGTGCTGTCCAATTGAGTAGTTCCTGGGCTGTTTTGGCTAAGATTTTTGCACCACAATCTTCCTAGATAAGCCCCGTATAACATACTTAAAAATCATGTCCACTGGTGTTAGTTTGATTGGTCAACTAGTTGTAGATTGAAAGTGGATATTCGGTTGTCTGGAATAGCGAATTGTTGTGTTTAACGCGAGTCTTGGAGTAATTAACGACCAATTCAGTTTGGGTGACCTTGGTTCGGGTTACAGGCTGTTGAAAAATCATTTTTATAAGTATGGGGGCTGAATTGGTTTTCGGTTACTCAAACGGGTCAGTAAAACGTGCATTTGCGTTTATTGGATAGTTAGTGCATTGTACTTCCGAGTTACAGACCCATTAGACTCGTGTAACGTCGTAAGGACTTGTTGGCTGTGAAATTTTCATATTGGGTCCACACGGGGCTGAATTGGATGTTAAGTGCTTAAACAACTCTTAAACGCACGTGTTAGTATCACCTAGTGCTTCCGGAGGTAATTTGGGAATTCTTTATTCCCGGAAGTATGTAAGGGTCGTGTTGGTAAACTTAAGGCCCCGGGGGCTGTTATGAATGGGTTTGATGAGGTCAAGGCTTTAGGTAACGCGAACCATGTTAGAACGTCTCGTTTGATAAACGAGTCCTTTTAATGTCGTTAGTGATGTTTGTATGTAAACCGACAGGCGTTCGAGTTTTGGGGGATACTTAGGGGTCCTCTAGCTCGTGGTGAATTCGTGCCTTGTGTCAGGTGAGTTCATGATGCCACTTTTTAACTCTTTATGCGTTTTGGGCTGGCATACACACTCAATTACAGTTTTACCCGATTTTACTCGTTAAAATAATTTGAAGGTCATTGTATTGTTTTGATTATGTTTGTGCAATTATGAAAATCCAGTGTGAGTTACATTCTGTGCCTTTGGACATTCTAGACTCGTTTGGTCATAAATTCCTTATTGTTATATACCTATTTATGGACTAGACTCGAGGATGTTAATAGGCTTGGTAGTAATTGAATATGTCACACCCTCAAAATCCACTAACGGAGTTTTACCGTCAGAGGGTGTGAACTAACAGGATCAGAATCATTAGTTATAATCAAACCATAAAACAAAGTTTCAAAACCATGAAAACGTTTACGAGTAATTAAATGCGGAAGCGTAAAACCATAGCAAACAATGTTGCATCACGCAGGACGACTTAAAACCCAATGATAACAGTTAAAAATAAGTTTGCATAATTAAAAGTGTTTCAAGCAATGCATGTTCCTAAACCGCGCGCCCGCCTCGGCTACCTGAGAATAACATATTAAAAGTGTCAACACAAGGTTGGTGAGTTCACAAGTTATATAAAAATAGGGCGTTTAGCGTTTAGCGTTTGCGTTCAGCGTTTTGCGTTACAGCTTTTTGCGTTACAGCGTTTTGCGTTACAGCGTTTTGCGTTACCAGATAGTGTTATGTCAATTATATATCTATAGGTAGCTAGCCTATAAAACAAGTATCACTAAGTGTTCGACACCAAAGCTGACTGTTTATCATTTGCCTTGCCACCAGGTCATCCAGACCATGGTATGTGTTTAGCCAAGATTACACCCACTCGACCTCCAGTCGAGTTTAGCGTTGGGTGGGGTTTGTCAAACCCAGTAGTACTACTCAACAATGACTCGCTATTATCCAATATTAAACGGTTCGATGTTAATGAAGGACTTTAGTTAACGCGTTTGCTACTTAGTCTTTACAAGTGATATATAATCTATATTAACAAAATCTTAAATGCGTTTTCGGAGTATGTTATCTCCCCCTAGTGAAAAGCGTTTGAAAACAGTTTAAAAAGGGGAAAGTGAAACTCACTGTTTGCGAAGTATTCCCAAAATAATTCACCAAGATGCGCGTCACAGAAAAACTCTCTCTAGCGTTCTAAAACAACAAAGAGATTTTTCTAAGTGTCGGAATATTATCGAGTCTCTAGACCCGGCACATAATACCTATGCACACAACATGTTTCGTGTTTCGTTGTGAATCGTGTGTGACTTTAACAAATGTATTTGTGATACGTTACATGTGTAAACAATTATTTACGTGTCATGTATTCATAAAGTACATCACTAGCAATTACTCCCCGTAAGGGCAATTTGGTCAACACATAACAATTAACTAGCCATTATTCCCCATGAGGGCAATTTGGTCAAATCATGACAATCAAGTAGCAATTATTCCCCGCAAGGGCAATTTGGTCAAAACATAACAACTATATAGCAAGTATCATGTTTCATGCATTTTCACAAAATTCAGCAGCTAGTTTCACCGAGACAGAAATTCTACTTGAAAGATTATACTATCTCACCGATCACAGCATCACAATTAATTTACCAAAAATCATCACAAAAGCATATATGTCTAAGGTTTCCAGAACATATTTTATTATATTTTTATTCCACATAGGTTTCTCACCATCATCAAATCATTACAGCAAACTCATAACAGTCAAATTCATGCGCCACAGAATGTTATTTGAAATTCCTGTTAAACGAAAAATCCAATAAATGCAAGACCACTTGGGTTAGGTTCCTAACTCAATGAGTCAACTTCCAGAAGTGGAACCAACCCAATTGGTCTCGTAGTTCATGAGATATAACATTTACATAACAATCTAACCGCAGGTCTAACAGCTCAGCTTTGCACAACGTTTTTGTAAAATCATAAAAGTTAACTTTTCCATGTCCAAAAATTGCAAATTTATATTCTTTAGAAACTAGACTCAACCTAGTTTACTGTAGTGTCAATAATCTCAACCAATTTTCACATTTAAACTTCATTACAGTCACTTAAACATCAATAACACAATCTGTCCAGAAACTGTTTGCATCCAAACTCAACATATTAACTATCTATGAACCATAATTCATTCATATAACACTCTAGACTCCATAATCACTATCCATGCACATCAATTACACATTACATACATGGTTAGGGTTTTTGTTTGAACTCAAATCAAAGACACAACAATTAACATGTAACAATATCAATTCTAGTTATCAAATCATCATCAATACATCATCAAATCAAACAAAATCATATGAACACACTAACATATAAAAATCAGCATCTAGGGTTTGTAATTAACCCAATAAAAGTCAAGATTAAGTATAAAGGATGCATAGGATAGTTGATTATACATTCTTAGCACCTTAATCTTGAATCAAAAGCTTGAAATTTGTTGTATGTATATGTGTGTATGTCGACGGCAGCCAAGGAGCCAGGGGGGGGGGGGGGCTGATCGGTTTGTGTAGGGAGAGAAATAACAAGTTAGGGTTTATTATTATTATTATTATTTATAATAATACTATGTTACACTTTGGCCCCTCCACTTCTAAGTATTACTTATCTAGCTTAAACTAACTTGTTTACATCTTGAGTTAGTGTTTATAACGATGTTATCACATAACACATAAGTCTAACACATAATTATCACATAATTATTGTTTTGACGTTTTTCGTTTATTCACCAATCGTTTGCGTCAACTCGTTTGCGTTTCGGTGCAATTCCCGAAAGACTACACATGTAGTAAGTGTTAAGCGTCATTTAAACCCTAGTTTAAATGTAATGAGGTGTGCGTTATAGATTCAGTGATCTTAAGTTTGAATTGACGGAGTTGAGTTAACGGAGTTAACTTGAAATTGACGATTGTCACAGAATACGAGTAGACCTACTTACTTAGTTCATGTATTGGACTGATTATTATATATTACCTTATGGCCCATAGGCTTACTTGTAATATGGTATATTTTGGGGATGATATATATATATATATATATGTATGTATTTATGTATGTGCATGTGTTACCTCTATGGCCTTTGAGTAGTGATGTTAGCTAGCCATTCGTGACTAAGGATGGCTTACTTACAATATGGTATCTTTTGGGATTATATATATGTATGAGTATGTGTTAGCTTATAGCCTACGGTTGAGTGATGACATTTAGTTCCTTGTGACTAAGAATGATGTGAGTAGGCTTATTAATGTGTGTGTGCATGGTGATTACGGCTGGGTCAAATATATTACTCGGGTTTTCAAATCCCGTGGTGGAGAGGCCCGTGTGGCGTGATCATCATTATGGCGGGTCAAATATATTACTCGGGTTTTCAAATCCCATGGTGAAGAGGCCCATTGTATGTTAAACCGTGATCGGGTCAAATATATTACTCGGGTTGTACTCGTGGTGGAGAGGCCCTTATCACGGGTTTGGATGTGTAAGTTGTGACCGAGTTAAATATATTACTCGGGTTTGACTCGTGGTGGAGAGGCTCGTGTCACGTGCTTAGGTCTTACCGCGTCTGGGTCAAATATATTACTCGAGTCTTGACTCATGGTGGAGAGGCCCTTGTACGTGTGTTCGACGATGAATATATTATTTGGTGAAATATATTTATTTATTTATTTATTATTCTCCCTACTGTTTTGGAGCTATAACTTTGAAATAAAGTATTAATATTGTTTATGAAAACTTGAACTCACTCAGCTCTAGCTAACTTTGTTTGTATGTTAGATTGACTTTTAGGTTAAGGAGTGGATGTTACCGCTTGGACGTGCTGGATGCTACTCGGAGTTGAAGGCATTTCTAGATGAGGACTTTAAAATAAAACAAACACTTCATTTTATATTCAGTTTTGGGATTTTAGATACTTAACTTTTTCCCACTATTTATCATTTGGTATTTTTCCGGTTTTGGGAATTTTTGATGCTTATGAATTTCCCCTGTTAAATTACTCTGAACTGGTTTTAAATAAAATGAAGCGTTTGGTTTTAAATTTTTGGTGAAATTGTGGATGTGATTACCAACTGTGGGATTCCCGGGATTCGGGGTCTTACACTAACGTTGTTTAAAAAACCATCAGAGAAAACATATGAATTTGACACTCCATGTTGGTAATTGCTTTTATCAATCAACCTGTTATAACACCAACAAAACATACTAAATTTAACAAAAAAAAGTATAAAAGAGTAAACGACTCAGCTACCGATTGATAAAATGAACTAGCAATGTTCATGAGGTCATATTGTGTTGAGGCACGACTGAACCGAACTCTAGGCCTCATATAAAGTTAGTGTTAAGCCCCCCGACCGCCCCCATGAATAAAATTCCAGGGTCCACCACTAAACCGAACCCTAGGCCGAGCTTTGGCTGATTTAAGGTAATGCACACGAGCTCGCCCCAGACCGCTTCGCATGAGAATTAGCTTCGCATAAGAATTAGCTTTGCATGGGAATTCGCTTCGCAAGGGAATTCGCTTCGCATGAAAGAATTCACTTTGCGTGGATCATTCGCCTCACACGGACCATTCGCTTTGCACAGACATGCTTCGTGTTTTTCCCGATGAGGATCGATGAACTCGATATTGAACTACGAAACCTAAAACGTACGGACTTAGTTTCGGTGCGTTTCGGTGCTAATCGATGAATGAAAACGACCGAGCATGAACACCAAATGTAAATAATAACTCGTTGAAGCTCATTATAAAATTCGGCAGCGTTTCGGTACAATACGGTCTCACGTAAGAATGAATGAACTCGTTGGAACTTGTCTAACTATGTGTATCTGCCTAACACACCCTATTTATACTCAGACCGCATTCGCTACTTAACATGCTATTCGTTACATGCTTGTACAATGCACATTTGTCTCTTAATATGCTTTTTCGTTAAGTCTACATGCTCCTCATTTGTTATGATCATGCATGCACATACTTCTTCATTCGTTAATCATTTAGTCTTCTGCTCATTCGTTTAGCTAGCATGTATTCCAATCACCTTCATTCGCTTGCCATGAAAGCTTCTCATTCATTGACTATTGCATCTTATACAAAGACTAAATGCGAGCCAGTTCAACTCCCAGCGCTTGTCACATTTCATGTACTAACAAACTCCCCCTTGACAATTGTTGGAGTTCGTTTAACTTTCAGTCATTGTCGCTTTCAGTTGGTCTTCACGTGTGTCTTTATACAGGTAATGCCATGTAGAAAATGCACTAACAAACTCCGCCTTGGCATAGCTGTACGTTTCCATCTTTATCAGCATCAATCTTGTACACACGATCAGCATCTTCACTCCTTCTTAACTCGAATACTCTGCCATACCTTAACCTCACCATCTTGAAAAGATTCAAGGATTGAATAATAATCACTCTTTCGAAACTGCAGTCAATCAACACATTCCATCAATAAACCGTAAAGTTTAACTTGATTTAGTATTTAAGCACAAAATATATGAACAAGAATGTGTAATGGTGAAAACATTTTTTTTAACTTGGCAAAAACAATTTGAAAATGTGTATCACTTGTCGGAAGATCAAAAATAAATTAGAAAGAAAATCTTTTTGGTTTTTACAAATTTTATACTAAAACACACCTAAAATATTTTTGATTTTTCAAAGTTTATATCAAAACACACCTAAAATATTTTTGTATTTTTCTCAAAATAACGAAAAAAATTAAAAGCAGTAAATGTACGCAGTACATATTTTTGTGAGAAAGATCACGACATGGGATCATATTGACTAGTAATATCCTAAACGACACTTCAATTTTGACATTATTATGCACGTAACACAATGATGATTGGAGATATAATTGTCCACTTTAAATTTTATACAGATCATTCAGTAACTTTACGATACGTATTAAGGTTCAATTAAGCACAAATCTTATGTCGATCCCACCTATCACACACAATTTTTATATCTCTTCTATAATGAATTTCACATGTACGTGTTTCATTTTTCTTTAAATTGATTAGCTGTGACTCATGCAAAAATAATAAAAAGAAAATAAAGCATAAAGTTAAAATTTTCCCTTAAGATCGGTATTACTACACGCAGATAAGGTTCAATTTAAAAAAATAAAAAGATAAAAATAATTGAAATTACATAAAATGTTAACTCTCAATTCGGATAATCCCGTATTATCGCGCGGAGAAAGTTCAAGATTTTATACGAAACACCAAGAAAATAAAGCAGAATATTCAAATCTTAACCCTCAGGACAAATAATCTTATCGCGCAGGAGAGGATCCAAGATTTGAATAAAAATAAAGAAAAAATGGAGTTGAATTTCTTTGCAAAATTAAAGATAAAAAAAAGCAGAATTTTCTTCAAAAATTAAAGCATGCACACACAACAATCTTAAAACTTTTTGATATTTAATACAGATATTAACTATGCATCAAGATGTAACACCACTAGATTTGGCAGGCATTTAAGTTTATATCTTTTCAGCACTTATACGATCTGTTAAGCCTATCATACACATCATGCAATTGATCTGACGGCACTTTTTAGTCTAGTTTATTCATTTGTTAGGTCCGCTAAGTCAATGTACTATCATTTCCCATATATGTCGGATCACATTTCTCAAAATTTTATATTTTTCAAAATTAACAACATATTTTTGTATTTTTTATATTTTTCTTACAGAAAACACAATATTTTTGGATTTTTCTAATTTTCTCCCCTAAAAATATAAACAATAACAAAAAATTTTTAGAAAAATAACAAAAAATGAAAAACGATCTTCCAACATGGATAACTCTTTTGAAGATCTTGTTCACCAAAAATAAATCTTGCATTTTAAAAATATGATGGTGAACAAGTGTGCCGATTGAAATTTTTATGAATTTTAAATCTTTGCAAGTAACAATCAAATCAAAGTTAACAAAACCAATTTGTCGAGATAATCCATTATCAACAAATTTGATTTAGCAACAATCCATATAACGTTGATAAATCTTCTTGGATATCCCTACACAAAAACTAGATAATTTAATGAGAAACCGGAACCCAGACCATAGACTTAGGTCGGCCAGTATCCTCAACATGATCAGCGCATGCTGATGGAATCTTTGGTTTCCAAGCTGGTAACGGTTTGTCAGCTTGTTGTCTCAAAAATTTCACATTATCGACGTTTCAGGAGACTTTAACAGTGAGTTAAAATAAACTCTTTGTTTTTTAGATTTTTGTTCAAGTGTCTCAAATTGCCCAAAAGTTAAAGAAACCTTGTTAAAAGCATCAGGCAATTTTGAGTTTTCTCCTGTAAGGACAATCAACAATCAAATGTCCTGTGTCATTGCAATAAAAACATTTTCTCATTTCAACCCACGTCGAAGATGATTCTGTTACAAGCTTAGACGCGGAGGGTGGAGTTTTCTTACTTTTCTTCTTTTGGAAAAATTCAAGATTTGAACACCGTGCAAAATTTTTAATACATCAGAACCAGTAGATTTGACAAATTTATTTTGTTGAAACAACACTGGTTTGGATTCCTTTTAGGGTTTTGATGTTATCTTATTCATTTCCCGTGATGCATCATGATTAAGAAAATCTGAGTGATCACAATTATAAACTTTTTCAACACACTCAGGTTTTACAAGATCTATCGGAAAGAGCTCATCAGCAAACATCTTGTCAACACCTTTTAATTTATAAACTTTCCAGTTTTTACCCTTTACACTCGATTTTGAAAATGATTTTGATATCTTTTCAGAAACAACTTTCTTCTCACATGTCCTTGGTGTAACAATCGTTTTTGGTTTACCAGTTTTTGATTTCTCAGCAGTTTGTGGTTCACAAAGAATATGATTTTCAACATGTATATTTTCATTATTGTGAATCACCACTGGTTCAACCACATCTTCAATAAGAACATCATTATTTGTCTGACAGAAAACCGGATTGCTTTGAATATGAGATTTTGGAGTTAAACAATTTGTTTCTTTCTTAACAGCCTTTATTGAATCAATTGGTTTAACTTTCTCCTCGTCGATTAAATTAGCCTTAGTAACAGTCATAGGAGAATCTATTGTCAGTGGATAAATGTCCATTTCCTTTAGATCTACCGTGTCTGGTCGCATGGTGTAATCATTTAGAAAAGGAGGAGGGATTTCAACAAACCCAAAGCCAGCTTTACCACCCTTTTGGTGATTGCTGTTAACTTCAATGATTTCATTGAGTAAAAAAGATGAATTTCTAAATTTATCCAGTTTATTCTTTAACTCCAACACCTCATTTTCAAGCTCAGTTATTGTGGTTCTCAATTCCAATATTTTTTGAAACTGTTTTTCAATGATTATTAATTTACACCCAATTTGTGCTTTCAAGTCATGATTACTAATTGACAAGGCGTCAATCTTATCTTTAGATTTTTGATTATTTTCAGCCACTTGTCGATAGTTATCACAAATACATGTTAAATCAAAAACTAATTGCTCATTGTGGTGACGAATTGATTCAAGTTTAGACTTGTATTCACCACACTGAGAACAATCAATTTTCTGAGATTCATCAACAACAGATGATTTTAAATTCTTAGCACAAGTTTCATAAACGAACGAATCAGATGGTTTAGAAGATACCTCAGGTGACGTTGGCACGGAATCATAAGATTCATAAAGGTTATCAGGAAGAATCACCTGGGTAGGCATGATAATCTCCATCGCATTAGGATCTTTATCAACATTCATTGATGATGTGGTCTTGGATATCTCATCTGCAAGCATAGACCATCCATCATCAACATGAGCTTTCTTAAAATCCATTAACCAATCTTCGTCCACTTCAAAAGCAAAAGATTCTACTGATGAAATCTCATTAGATAATGAAGGCTCTTGATTAGCTTTAGATGAGCTTTGACATTCTAGTTCACGCTTCCTCAATTTTTCAACAAAATCTATACATTTGAGATCTGGCTTTTTTGAAATACCCATTTTCTGTGAGACCCATCAAGTAAGTTGAGTAGAAAGGAGGTAATGCATTCTTTAATTTGTCAATTCGATCACATTCACTCGGCTCCATTTTCACATTGGACATTTCGGCAATCAATTGACAGAACCAATTCAGCATTTCTTCCACAGTCTCATTTTTCAGGAGTGTATAGTTTCTGAATCGAAACTTCAACATTATTTTCTTGCTTTCAAGTGTGTTTCCCAAACTTTTTGCCTTTAGTTGAGCAAACAGGGTAGCACACTTTTTGATATGGCTAAACACATGAAAGATGTTTTCAGAAAGTGCCATAGTAAGAGTGGAATATGCCTTCGTCTCATTTTCAAAATTCTTCTTCTCATCAATATTATAAAACTTGAACTCCTTTTTAGTAATTCCTGTAGTATCACTGCCAACAGTTGGATTTATGTAAAGATCTTTCAAATTGCGAACACACTCTGGATGAAAGAACCCAAGTGAGCTTTAAATCTCGGTTCCCATTTGGAAAAATCATCTAACCTAAAAAGCTTCGGGCACTTAGTGTGAGACACAATCACAGAATCATTTGTGTTTTGACCAGCTAAGTAATAAAAACTTGTCATTTTGAAAAGCTTAACAAATAAGTGAGCTGAGCACCGAAACCAAAATCGGAAAAAATTTTGATCCGAACTTGTAATAACGTCTTTGATCGAAACAACTTTTTTCCGTTGAAAAGTTTGATCAAAAGACGCTCGTTAAGCTCTAAAAAAATTCCGAATTTAAAAATTATCACGTTAATAGCAATCCACAGCTTATTAACAGTAGTTCAGCAAATTTCAGCACCAAAACGGCGCGTTTCAGCAGAATTTAGCAAGTTCCAGAAATTTTCAGCAAATTCAGGTTCGTTTCAGCTCGTTTTCGGCCCGTTTCAGCAAACTTTAACGCAAAAACAGCAACTTTCAGCTTGTTTTCAGCAAGTTTTAACAGCAAATCAGCAACAAAATCAGCACGTTTCAGCTCGTTTTGGTACTTTTCGACTCATTTCAGCACTTAAAAACAGTGTATTTCAGCTCAAAACCGCAGTTTCAGCGCGTTTTTGGCCCGTTTCAGCACGTATCAGCGCGTTTTTGACAGCAATTCAACACTTAACAGCCCGTTCCAGCGCGAATCAGCACGTTTTCAGCAGTTAACAACAGTTTTCAGCACTCTTTAACCTTCACTCGTTTTAAAAATCCGATTTCTTTTGATTTGGCCCGTTTCGCAAATTAACTCAAGTAACCAAATGCCAAACAAGTTTTCCAACTTTGCCCCTCGCGTTTAAATCGAAAATCTGACCTGTGAACAAATCAGATCCGAACTTTATGTCGCGAGCAAAAACACCAGCATACTAGTTTCAACCGTATTTTCTGAAATGTCCAAACTACCCCTGTCTCGTTTTCCTGTTAAGATTTCTCCAAAACTACCCGTGTGTAAAAATCTTCTCAAATTGCCCCTAGTTACGACATAACATCCAACTATCCAAGTTGTGATGTTCAGACCGAAAATGAATCCTAACGCTAACACCGAACAAGGAATTCGAACTCAAAATGACACGAAACCAACACCTAAGCGAATCGATTGAATCAGAACATGGAACCTTAACGAAAAGGAATGTGAATCGAACACCCGAAATGAACTCAATACTGAACTCTAACAATGCAACTTGGTGACGGAATTTTGAATTTTGCGGTGGCCGGAACAGGTTGTTATTCATCGGAAAATTCAGTTCTTGGCAGAAAAAAAATTTAATGCTTACCGAACATTTTGCTTATAGCCGGAAAACGATTAATTCAAAAATTTAGTCTCAATCAGCAATTTTATGCAACAAACTCAAGCTCACAACAATGGCGGTATGACGTCATTTACGTATGAACATGCAACAATGAGAACATGACGTAACACAATATTATCTTCAATTAAGCCAATACACGGCGGAAATTAAGCTGCCGGAAAAATAAAATGTTCACCGGAAAACCGTGAGCTGCCGGAACTTTCTGTTACAGTTGCTGAAAAAACGGAGTGGCCGGAGACTTCTTCGGAAAACACTGTTCTTAGTCGGAAAATTCAAATTTCACCAGAGAAATTAGTTAACCGCCGTGAAAACGGTTATTTCGCCGGAAAACACCAAAATCTCACCGGAGATCAAATCTAACACATATTTTGAATCAAAATCAATCGTAGATGAATCCTAAACAATCATATACGTAAAATATGAATCGATTTTGATCCGAATCTATAGAAAATCACACCGAAGAACACGAACGCTTCGGAATCAAAATCGAGCACAATCGGTTAACGCTTTAACATGATATTCAGCGATTAGACGTAGAATCGAGCACTGAAAGCTTTGATACCACTTGTTTTTCCCGATGAGGATCGACGAACTCGATATTGAACTACGAAACCGAAAACGCACGGACTTAGTTTCGGTGCGTTTCGGTGCTAATCGATGAACGAAAACGACCGAGCATGAACACTAGATTTAAATAATAACTCGTTGAAGCTCATTATAAAATTCGGCAGCGTTTCAGTACAATACGGTCCCTCGTAAGAATGAATGAACTCGTTGGAACTTGTATTCGCTACTTAACATGCTATTCGTTACATGCTTGTACAATGCACATTCGTCTCTTAATATGCTCTTCCGTTAAGTTTACATGCTCCTCATTCGTTATGATCATGCATGCCCATACTTCTTCATTCGTTAATCATTTAGTCTTCTGCTCATTTGTTTAGCTAGCATGTATTCCAATCACCTTCTTTCGCTAGCCATGCAAGCTTCTCATTCATTGACTATTGCATCTTATACAAAGACTAAATGGGAGCTGGTTCAACTCCCAGCACTTGTCACATTTCATGTACTAACAAACTTCCCCTTAACAATTGATGGAGTTCATTTAACTTTTAGTCTTTGTCACTTTGGTCTTCACGTGCGTCTTTATACAGGTAATGCCATGTAGAAAATGCACTAACACTTCGCATGGTCCATTCGCTTCGCATGGTCATGCGATGCGATTCCTTTTTATGCGAATAGAATCTCCTTTTCATCATTTTTACTTTTTTAACCCATATTACTCCGTGACTCTTCCTTAGGACCCGATTCTACCCTTTTTATGGGTTTTGGGTTATACCAACTTTGTATACCCGTGTTTTATGAGGTCCGAACATCACCTCTTTGTCCTATAACACACCCGTGAGGTTATAACTCACCAGGTTTATGTTTTTCTTATATCTTACGGCCCGATCTATCGTTCTATCAGTTTGCATGTCGAAACCACCCATAAAAACTTAACCTTGTTGGCTAAAACTCACCTTTTGGTCTTGGTCGGGTTCGGATCTGGACAACCCGAAGATCTAATGGTGTTTCTTGTTGGTTTATGGTGTTTACACACGAGGTTCTTCCTTCATTTGGTTCGGATTTGGATCCTGGATGTGAGAAATATGTGTGTGTGTTCTTGAGTGTGTTTGGAAAGAAAGAGAGAGAATGAGAAAATGGGGTTAGTGGACAAGGTTGGGGTTTAAATACCCCACCCTATGGGCCTTGGGCCGCATGCATTCTTTCAAGTCCATTTATAAGTCCTCGGCCCAACACTCAATCTCTTATTCTTAACGAAATTAAATAACGATACACATACCATACGTAATTAAATTATCTTTCATTTATCGTTCTCAAAAATACGTATGTTACAGAAATTCAATGCTTGGCACCAAGGGCTCCACCGAGTCAAATCTCGGTCTTCAAGTGAATAGTGAATCAGGCGCAAGAGATTAAATCTGTTACGCCAAGGGTATTATGACACATGAAAACTTCTGTTTTAATGAATAAATATCTTAATGTAAAAATGAAAAACCCGGTGGATTTTTGTTAAATAAAATGATTAAGGCTAATTTGTCGAAACTCATCGGTGTAAGATGGTTTGTTTTTTTTTTAAATTGCCATCAACGAAACACTTACTAATGGTATTTGGCATTTTGTAAACTCTGGGCATTTAAGGTAATGCACACTAGCTCGCCCCCGACCGGTTCGCATGAGAATTTGCTTAGCATGAGAATTGGCTTCGCATGAGAATTCGCTTCGCATGTGAACTCGCTTTGCATGAAAGAATTTGCTTCGGATGGACTATTCGCCTCGCACGGACCATTTTCTTCGCATGGTCCATTCGCTTCGCATGGTCATGCGATGCGATTCCTTTTTATGCGAATAGAATCTCTTTTCATCATTTTTACTATTTTAAGCCATATTACTCCGTGACTCTTCCTTATGACCTCATTCTACCCTTTTTATGGGTTTTGAGTTATAGCAACTTTGTATACCCGTGTTTTATGATGTCCGAACATCACCTCTTTATCCTATAACACACCCGTGAGGTTATAACTCACCATGTTTATGTTTTACTTACATCTTACAGCACGATCGATTGTTCAATCAATTTGCATGTCGAAACCACCCATAAAAACTTAACCTTGTTGGCCAAAACTCACCTTATAGTCTCAGTCGGGTTCGGATCTCAACAACCCGAAGATCTAATGGTGTTTCTTGTTGGTTGATGGTGTTTACACACGAGGTTCTTCTTTCCTTTGGTTCGGATTTGGATCCGGGATGAGAGAAATATGTGTGTGTGTACTTGAGTGTGTTTGGAAAGAAAGAGAGAAAATGAGAAAATGGGGTTAGTGGACAAGGTTGGGGTTTAAATACCCCACCCTATGGGCCTTGGGCCAACATGCATTCTTTCAAGTCAATTTATAAGTCCTCGGCCCAACACTCAATCTCCTATACTTAAAGAAATTAAATAACGATACACACACCATATGTAATTAAATTCTCTTTTATTTATCGTTCTCAAAAATACGGATGTTACAGAAATTCAATGCTTGGCACCAAGGGTCCACCGAGTCAAATCTCGGTCTTCAAGTGAATCAGGCGTAACAGATTGAATACGTTGCACCAAGTGTATTATGACACATGAAAACTTCTGGTTTAATGAATAAATATCTTAATGTAAAAATGAAAAGTTGGTGTATTTTTGTTATAAAAAATGATAAAGGCAAATTTGTCAAACTCATCGGTGTAAGATGGTTTGTTTTTTTTTAAAATTGATATCAAACAAACACTTACTACCGGTATTTGGCATTTTGGAAACTCAGGACATTTTTTACTCTTCCATGTTTCTTGGCCTTGGCCATTAAAAGTACCACCTATCATGGTAAAATTATCAACACCCTTGATGTAGATCAACTTTCTGTTAGGAACTTCCGAAGCTCCGGCGGTGCCTTTATGATAGCTCCTTTTGCATTGATCTCAACGGGACCCTTTCATGGACCATTCAAATGAACGGCAAGCGAAAAATAAGTCCCTGGTGGTATCAACAAGAAACCCGGTGGTGGTCCTTCACACGCTTCTTTCCATGCACTTAGAATTGCCTAAATTCAACCCGCGCAACGCTTGCAAACAAAAATAATATAAAATCAGTATAAGTATACTCGATTACCGTGATGCATGAACACAAACACATAACGATAAAAGATATATGCCGTTATTACCGCACTATCATCGGTTATGCCATCACCCTTGGCACCTTTAGTTTTTATATTGGCCACAATGATATGGATTGCTGAACTCAGTAACATAACAAATAGAAACATTACTGCTCCATGGATATAATATCGAGTGTTATACATTGTTATTTTTAAGCTTGTGTATTTGATTTCTAATGTGGAGAATAATGGTCATGGTAATGGTAATATTAATAGTAATAGTAATAGTAATTATATTAGTAGTAGTGATAAATATAAGTCATAGTAATAGTAATTAGGTAATTGTAATAGTAATTACGTCAAGTTTTATCCTAGTTCATAACACCTAACTATACCTAACTATAACCAATTACGTCAAGTTTTACCCTTGGTACATGTAACAACCTCCACTTGGGTACATGTAATAACATCCACTTGGATACGGAAACATACTATACCTATTATAACCAATTACGTCAAGTTTTATCAATTTTTACCCTTGGTACATGTAACAACCTCCACTTGGATACGGAAACATTTTCACGTGTTTGTTTTACATTAGCATCCTTCTTGAATGAGATGTTATATAAGTATTGTTTTGCAAGTAACAATAACAAAACAACTAGTACATGAAACAACCTCCACTTGGATACGGAAACATTTTCACGTGTTTGTTGTTGATTAATAGATGATAACTAAAAATGAGTATACAAACATAGTTTTTTAAAACTGTTATACACACACACACACACTCTCAAACACACACTTATGTATATGTATATACAAACTGTTATATAAACAAGTTTTTAAAACCAAACGTTGTTTAAAAAACAATCATAGAAAACATATGAATTTAACACTCCATGTTAGTAATTGCTTTTATCAACCAACCTATTATAACACCAACAAATCATACTAAATTAACAAAAAAAAAATATAAAAGAGTAAACGAGTTAGCTACCAATTGATAAAATGAAATAGCAATGTTCATGTGGTCATATTGTGTTGAGGCACGACTGAATCGAACTCTAGGCCTCATATAAAGTTAGTGTTAAGCCCCCCGACCACCCCCATGAAAAAAATTCCAGGGTCCACCACTAAACCGAACCCTAGGCCGAGCTTTAGCTCATTTATGGTAATACACACGAGCTCGCCCCAGACCACTTCACATGAGAATTTACTTCACATGAGAATTCGCTTGGCATGGGAATTCGCTTCGCATAGGAATTCAATTCCCATGAAAGAATTCTCTTCTCATGGACCATTCGCCTCGCACAGACCATTCTCTTCGCATGGTCCATTCGCTTCGCATGGTCACGCGAGGCGATTCCTTTTTATGCGAATATAATCTCCATTTCATCATTTTTACTATTTTAAGCCATATTACTCCGTGACTCTTCCTTAGGACCCGATTCTACCCTTTTTATGGGTTTTGGGTTGTACCAACTTTGTATACCCGTGTTTGATGAGGTCCGAACATCACCTGCTTGTCCTATAACACACCCGTGAGGTTATAACTCACCATGTTTATGTTTTTCTTACATTTTACAGCTTGATCTATCGTTTTATCAGTTTGCATGTCGAAACGACCCATAAAAACTTAACCTTGTTGGCAAAAACTCACCTTTTGGTCTCGGTTGGGTTCGGATCTCGACAACCCGAAGATCTAATGGTGTTTACACTCAAGGTTCTTCCTTCCTTTGGTTCAGATTTGGATCCAGGATGAGAGAAATATGTGTGTGTTCTTTAGTGTGTTTGGAAAGAAAAAGAGAGAATGAGAAAATGGGGTTAGTGGACAAGGTTGGGGTTTAAATACCTCACCCGATGGGCCTCGGGCCCGCATACATTCTCTTAAGTCCATTTATAAGTCCTCGGCCCAACACTCAATCTCTTATACTTAACAAAATTAAATAACGATACACACACCCATACGTAATTAAATTCTGTTTTATTTATAGTTCTAAAAAATACCGATGTTACAGAAATTCAATGCTTGGCACCAAGGGCTCCAACGAGTCAAATCCGATCTTCAAGTGAATCAGGCATAACAGATTGAATCCGTTGCACCAAGGGTATTATGACACATGAAAGCTTCTAGTTTAAAGAATAAATATATTAATGTAAAAATGAAAAAGTTGGTGTATTTTGGTTAAAAAAAATGATTAAGGCTAATTTGTCAAAACTCATCGGTGTAAGATGGTTTGTTTTTTTTTTTTAAATTGCCATCAAAGAAACACTTACTAATGGTATTTGGCATTTTGTAAACTCTTGGCATTTTTTACTCTTCCATGTTTCTTGGCCTTGGCCATAAAAAATATCACCTATTATGGTGAAATTATCAACACCCTTGATGTAGATCCAACTTTCTCTTAGGAACTTCCCAAGCTCCGGTGGCGCCTTTATGATAGCTCCTTTTGCATTGATTTCAACCGGACCCTTGCATGGATATACAAACTTTTATATAAACAAGTTTTTTAAAACACAGACACATATATTACACACACACAAACACACATACATATATATGTATATACAAACTGTTATATAAACAAGTTTTTTAAAACCTAACGTTGTTTAAAAAACCATCATAGAAAACATATGAATTTGACACTCCACATTCGTAATTACTTTTATCAAACAACCTATTATAACCACAACAAATCATACTAAATTAACAAAAAATAAATAAATAAATAAAAGAGTAAACTAGTCAGCTACGGATTGAAAAAATGAACTAGAAATGTTCATGTGGTCATATCGTGTTGAGGCACGACTGAACAGAACTCTAGGCCTCATATAAAGTTAGTGTTACGCCCCCCGACCGCCCACATGAAAAAAATTCGAGGGTCCACCACTGAACCGAACTCTAGGCCGAGCTTTAGCTCATTTAAGGTAATGCACACAAGCTCGCCCCCGACTGGTTTGCATGAGAATTCGCTTCGCATGAGAATTCCCTTCGCATGAAGAATTCTCTTGGCATGGACCATTTGCTTCGCACGGACCATGTGCTTTGCATGGTCCATTCACTTCGCATGGTCATGCGATTCAATTCCTTTTTATGCGAATAGAATCTCCTTTTCATCATTTTTACTATTTTAAGCCATATTACTCCGTGACTTTTCCTTAGGACCCGTGTTTTATGAGGTCCGAACATCACCTCTTTGTCCTACAACATATCCGTGAGGTTATAACTCACCAAGTTTATGTTTTTCTTACATCACAGCTCGATCTATCTTTCTATCAGTTTGCATGTCGAAACCACCCATAAAAACTTAACCTTGTTGGCCAAAACTCACCTTTTGGTCTCGGTCGGGTTCGGATCTGGAAAACCCGAAGATCTAAGGGTGTTTCTTGTTGGTTGATGGTGTTTACACACGAGTTTCTTCCTTCCTTTGGTTTGGATTTGGATCCGGGATGAGAGAAATATGTGTGTGTGTTCTTGAGTGTGTTTGGAAAGAAAGAGAGAGAATGAGAAAATGGGGTTAATGGACAAGGTTGGGGTTTAAATACCCCACCCTATGGGCCTTGGGCCCGCATGCATTCTCTCAAGTCCATTTATAAGTCCTCGTCCAAACACTCAATCTTTTATACTTAAAGAAATTAAATAACGATACACACACCATACGTAATTAAATTCTCTTTTATTTATCGTTCTCAAAAATATGGATGTTACAGAAATTCAATGCTTGGCACCAAGGGCTCCACTGAGTCAAATCTCGGTCTTCTAGTGAATCAGGCGTAACAGATTGAATCTGTTCCTCCAAGGGTATTATGACAAATGAAAACTTCTGGTTTAATGAATAAATACCTTAATGTAAAAACGAAAAAGTTGGTATATTTTTGTTAAAAAAAAATGATTAATGCCAATTTGTCAAACTCATTGGTGTAAGATGGTTTTTTTTTTAAATGGCTATCAAAGAAACACTTACTATTAGTATTTGGCATTTTGTAAACTTTGGGCATTTTTTACTCTTCCATGTTTCTTGGCCTTGGCCATCACAAGTCACCTATCATGGTGAAATTATCAACACCCTTGATGGAGATCCAACTTTCTGTTAGGAATTTCCCAAGCTCCGACGGCGCCTTTATGATAGCTCCTTTTGGATTGATCTCAACCGGACACTTGAATGGACCATTCAAATGAACGACAAGAGAAAAATAAGTCCCTGGTGGTATCAACAACAAATCCGGTGGTGGTACTTCACACGCTTCTTTCTATGCACTCACAATTGCCTAAATTCAACCCACGCAACAATTGTAAATAAAAATAATATAAAATTAGTATCAGTATACTCGATTACCGTGATGCATGAACACAAACACGTAACGATAATAGATGTATGCCATTATTACCGCACTATCATCGGTTATGGCATCATGTTGATACATGTTTTGTATGTTTCGGTCTTTATCTAGCTATTAATGTAATAGTTTATAAGTATAGGGGCTTTAATGTAAAATGCCATTCGCTCTAATTTAAGTTACATTCGTTACTCCGTAAGGAATGTGACACATTTGTATTAAATGTAAGCTCATTCGTTAACCTTGATTAACGAATGAGATAACGAATGAGGGCTATTCGTTATGTTTGATTATATTAACGAATGAAAGGTTCATTCGTATGTTTTGATGTAACGAATGACACATTCGTTAAGTGTTAACTTAACGAATGGGTCATCCCCTGTATATATCCTGTAAACTATCATTAATGTAACATTTCTTGATTATTTTCCTCATTCCCTCTCGTTACTCTGTCCAAATATTCTCTCAACACAAATATTACACACACTAAAGTATACTTAGCCTAATCGTATTGATATTCAACATGAGCATCATCGTAATCATAAGATCTAGATCCGTATAAGCTCTCTCAAGTGGTATCAGAGCCACGGGATGTGATCTTCGATGCTAATAGTTGAATTAAGAGTATGCATTTGATTAGTTTCATGACTAATTGAGTATGAATTGAAGTTCAATAAATAGAGACTGGGAAGAATCGATTCAAAGTGACTGTAATAAGTGTATTGATTCGTTATTAAGGAGTTAAGGGATGAGAATTGATAGTTAGAGGTTAATCTCAGTTTGAATTGAGGTTTGATAAGCCGATTGATATTTGAATATGTTCGGATTGGTATGAATATGGAACGAGAAATTGAACTAGTTTGATGGTGGTTCGTGAGTTCAGACTAGTACAGTGAGGTTTGGAATTGGTTTAGGAACAGTTTGATAAAGGTTTAGGGTGATTTAAGCTTGATTTGGATGGATTTGTGTTTGAATTGGTTTTCGGACCGGATGAAGATTTGAACACTCATTCGTTATGATGAAGACTGATTCGTTAAGATCTAAGTACCCATTCGTTCAAACCTAACTGCTCATTCGTTAAACCATTTCGCTTTCATTTCAACCAGATTTGCTAAAACCCATTCGTTATACCTCAGTCGCTAAAACTCATTCGTTAACAAATCGTATGATCATTCGTTAACAAGTTTAACGAATATCATTCATTCGTTAAAGTAACTCTCATCTCCCATTCGTTAAAGTAACTTTCATTCGTTACCATACCCATTCGTTTAAACAGTAACAGTAAACTTTAAAGGTTTAACAAGTTTGATCCTTGAAGTTTAAACAGTTGTTTCATCATGGCTTCGCAAAACGTGTCTTACTATGCATTAGCCTCTCAGAACGCGTTAATGCAGTAGATGCTAACCATGGATAATGAAATTGGAAGTCACAACAAATGTCCCAAATTGTTAAAATTGTCAAACTTTGCTCGCTGGGAACCGAGGTTCCGTGCTCACTTGGGATCTGTACATCCAAGTAGTGTGCGTTTTCTCGACGATGTGTATGCATCACCTTTGGTAGGCAGTGACAACATGGGATGGACACCGAAGGAATTCAAAGATTATGAAACTCAAGAGTTGAAAGATTTTGAGAGTGAAACTAAAGCCTATTCAACTCTCACTATGGCATTACCAAAACAAATTTTTCATCAATACAGTACCATTAAGATCTGTGCATCATTATTCACAACTCTGAAAACAAGCAGTTTGGCGAACACTCTTGAGAGTAAGAAGACTCTCATGAAATTTCAATTTAGAAACTTTATTTTGATGAAAAACAAGACGATTAAATACATGATTAACAGATTCAGTCATCATCTGATTGTGGAGATGTCCAGTGTCAATCTTGAGCAAACTGAAACAGATAAGATTGATACACTGAATAATGCTTTACCTCCTTCGTATTCGACTTTCCTGTTTGTATTGAAAGAAAACGGTTTCTTTCGAAACACCGAGCTTACAGCTGTGCAATTTATAAATAAGACTGAGGAAAGATAATTTGATATCAAATGTCAAAACTTGTTGAAGGAAAATCAAAATCAGTAATCCTCAAATCAAAACCCTTCACTCTATAAGGGTGCTATTCCAGCAAATCATTCTTCAAGTTCTGTACCAATTAATGCTTTCTTTGCACAAGCTCATGAAGAAATTCCTAACGTAAACTGTCCTCCTAATGTATGCTTTATGGCCAATGGAGCTAATGCAAACACAAATGCTTCATCATCAAGCTTGCCTAAATTAAATCTGCAAGAAGCTGAACAACAGTTTGCAATCGTGTGGGCTTTCATGACCTCATATGAACAGCTTGTTAGAAGCAAGATAGCCACGAGTGAACTAGCAGATGAAGATTATGATCAAATCAACTTGGATGATCTTGAATTAATAGATCTCAAATGGAACATGGCTGATTGTTCGAAAAATCAAGAGATTTATGCAACGAACTAGGAAAGATCTTCCTGCTTTGAATAAAAGGGTCGGATTTGATAAGCTGAAGGTGAAATGTTACAATTGCGGGGACTTTGGCCATTTTACCAAAGAATGTGAAAGCCAAGAAAAGAATATCCCGGGCCAAGCAATTCAGAAAGATCTTCAGGAAAGAATTCATCTGGTGGAGATAAGAGTAAAACGATTGTATCTTGTGGTGAATAAGATAAGTCTCCTTCTAATCAAGCTCTGGTGGTTAATGAAGCTGTTGATTGGTCTTAACTTATGTTGGGAAATCAAGCTAATATGGCAATCGTTGAACCAGTAGAGAAATTCAAAGATGCTAGCAGTGATAATGTATTTGAGGAAAGTGATTCATCTGACTCTGAGACGGATACTAATCAACGTCCATCATCTCAAACCGAATCAATTCCTGATCTAGTTGAATCTTATGCATGTATGGCTAAGATTGATGAGGTATGTACTAAACCTAAAATTAATGTATCTGAATCTTCAACCGAAGTGATTGTATGTGCTGAATGTGCTATATTCAAAGCCAAACTTGAAACAGCCTTAAATCAGAACAATTCTCTCACAAAAGATCACTTTATGATCAATGAATGCTACAAACAGAAATCAAAATTACTAGAACAATCAACTCTTAAAATTCAAAAATTGTCTGAAAGCAATCATGATCTTAAAGCTAAGGTTCGGTGTAAGATCATCGAATTTGATCAACATTTTATGGAGATTCTTCGACTCCGAATTTGTATTTCCAATCTCGAAAAGGAAGTAATGGAACTTAAAAATAAGCTTGGAAAATTTAGAGATTCTTCATTTCTTTTAAATGAAATCATCGAAGTTAACCATACACATAAGAAGAATGGAAAAACAGGTTTCGGATATCTCGAAATTCCTCCTCCTTTTAAGCAAGATTACAGTAGCATTCCCGATGTGGAAAAATGTTCAGATATGCCTACTGTTAAATCTGAAAATGTTGATACAACTGAAACTACTCATGAACCGGTTCATGTCAAAAGTAAAAGTGTTTTTACCAAAAATGAATTGGATGGTTCAATCGAGTAGTTGACTGAACCAGATAAGATTATCAAAAACAAAAATATCCCTGTTGACAATCACATTCTGTGTGAACTCAAAGAGTTTGAGCAAGCGGTTTATGGCTCAATGTTGTCAGGTGGTTCAGTGAAAAACTCTAATGTAATTCCTAAATCGAAGAAATCAAATAAACCGACTGTAACTGATAAGGAATTGATGATATTTGTCAATCCTCAGTTGGGTTCTTCAAACAGGAAAGTTTTTAAATTAAAAGGTTTATCAAAAGTTTTTCAGACAAAGAAGTTCGTTTGAATCTTCTTAAACCTGAAATGATTGAGAGTGTATTTCAGGATGACATTTCAAAGGTTACCGAACTTGAACAAAAATTCTTTCAATCAAAATCTGTTAAAGTTCAAGAAAAACCAAAAAATAATGTGTTTAAACCTATTACATTTGTAAAATCATCAGGTTTAGAGAACTCTTTGAATTTAACAAATCTTGAATTTTATAAGAATAAAAAGGGTTTAAAACATGAAACACCGAAGAAGGTCACATTTGAGAGACCCAAAGATGATATTCATCAATCTTTGCAATCAAAGACTACCTGTGCTTCACCACCAAAATATTTTGGACTCTCGATTATGTTTCAAGTGTGGTGAACCGGGCCATGTCTCTAAAAATTGTAAAGCAAAGATAGATGATATCTAAAGCTCATCAACTCGAAAGACTGATTTGTTTCCAATCATAAAGGAAAATCAAGTTGATGAGTGTGTCATAATGTATTCTGATGTCAATCCAAGGAAAGTTGTAAGGATTTAATCTTTTAATGTAACAAACAAATGTGTTGACCATGCTCAACCAATTTGTTCAAACACTAATTCGGGAATTATTTATGACGGGTACTTAAAAAAGAAAAACAAAAAACCAGTCACCTATTCTCAAGTAGCGAATACGAGTGTTAAGTTATCATTTTCTCCAAAAGTATCAAAGGGAGAGCCCAAGACTGAAGCTTGGGCTGCCTTTTTGAACTAATCATTTACTTGTTTGTGCAGAGTTCATCCGGGTCCGGATCTTCACACAAATGGATTTTGGATAGCGGATGTTCTAGGCATATTACTGGCAACCAAAATCTTCTGAAGAATGTTAAAGATATTCAAGGGGGTTATGTTGCGTTTGCTGGTAACAACGGGGGAATAATTACAAAGGATGGAGAAGTGTCGAACGGGATAGTAACTTTTGAAAAAGTAAATTATTGTGAGAAGGTGGATCATAATCTGCTAAGTGTTTCGCAGATTTGTGATAAAAAGTTTACCACCATTTTCACAGACAAGGAATGTATTATCCTTCAACCGGGATATACAATTCCTGAAGATATGGTTTCCATGAGATCACCTCGATCGAATGATATTTATGTGCTGGATACGAGTAATGATGTACATGTTTCACCCTCAGCTACCTGTTTCGTATCTAAAGCGACTGAAAAGGACTCGATCCTTTGGCATCGATGCGTGGGACACATTCACATATGAAAGATGAATTTTCTTATTTCAAACGATTTGGTGGATGGTGTTTCTCTTAAGAATTGCAAGTTAAATGATCATTGCGTTGCGTGAAAAAAGGGGAAACAAAAGAAGAAATCACATCCAAGGAAGTCACTTAACACGATTGTTACACCATTGGAACGACTTCATATGGATCTCTTCGGTCCAATGAATCGTGCCAGTATTGCTGGAGATTTATATTGCTTGGTAGTGATTGATGGTTTCTCACGTTACTCATGGGTGTTATTTATGGGATCAAAAGATCAGACACCGATCTTAATTCAGAATCTGATTACGAAAATCGAATCACTTTACAATTTGAAAGTGAGACGAATTCGTAGTGACAACGGAACTGAATTTCGAAATAATGTATTGGATTTCTTCTGCATACAGAAAGGAATTCATCGAGAATTTAGTGCACCTTATGTTCCTCAACAGAATGGTGTATCTGAAAGAAAGAATCGTACGCTGATCGAAGCTACAAGAACGATGCTTGCTGATTCAAAGCTACCCGTTCAATTATGGAACGAAGCTTGTGTAAAGAGTTTGAAAAGACGATACAGACCAAATTCGAGATGAGCTCAATGGGAGAGATGAACTTATTGGGATCTTTATCCATTAGACGAAATATGTGAACGATGCCTTGAGCCGATTCAAGATATCCGACGGCAAAATTCCTTCGACACCTCTTCCCGTGGGTCACAATTTACAACCGGATGAATTAGAGGATCTCGTTGATCCAACTCTATATCTAGCCATGATTGGTTCTCTTATGTGTTTGACTGTATCACGTCCTGATATTATGTTTGCTGTTTGTTAGTGTGTTATGTACCAATCGAGTCCCCGAGTGACTCACCTGGCGGGAGTAAAGCGTATCTTACATTATCTGAGGGGAAATCCAGACATCGGGTTATGGTACCCCAAGGACGATAAGTTCGATCTCACTGCTTTTACTGATTTGGACTATGGCGGATGCAAGATCAATTTCAAATCAACAACAGCAGGATGTCAATTCTTAGGAAACCGGCTTGTTTCCTGGCAGTGTAAGAAACAGACAACGGTCTCAACTTCAACAGCCGAAGCAGAGTATGTGGCGGCCTCGAGTAGTTGTTCACAGGTTCTCTTGATCCAGCAACACTTGCGGGATTATGGTTTGAAGTTTCTTACTACTCCTATTTATATTGATAATTCTGTTGCAATTTCAATCACCAAAAATCCGTTTCACCATTCGAAAACCAAACATATTGAAATCCGTTATCACTTGATACGTGATTGTTTTGAAAAGAAATAAATCTCTATTGATAAAATTCACACGGATTTTCAAAAGGCCGACCTTTATACCAAAGCGTTTGACAAAACACGTTTTCAATATCTGCTGGGTATAAATGGTTTAAAATCTTTAAATGATATTCAAAAGCTTGGTTAAATCATTTAATTTCTGATTTTATTTCAATTTTTGTTGTTTTTAGTGGGATAAAATACAAAACTCAAAAAATATTGTGTTTAAGTTTGTACAGAGAAAATTTAAAAACTCTAAAAAATTCAAATATTGAAAAATACAAAAACATGGAAAAATGCTCCTAAAAATGAGTTCTCGAGCAAAAAGGGAAAATGATAGTACATTGGTCATTTTTATCCCTAGTCCAGTAAAAAGTAAGTAATAAAAAGACTGTATGCTTAATTGTATCGATGTATTGGTAGGTCTTTAGACAAACAAGTAAGAACTAGTAAGAGATATAAATCTAAATACGTGATGAATCCAATAGAGTTACACCTTGATGCATAGTTAATATCTGTATTAAGTACCAAAAAGTTTAAAGATTTCTGTGTGTGCATGCGTTCATTTTTGAAGAAAATTCTGCTTTGTTTTATCTTTAATTTTGCAAAGAATTCAACTTTATTTTTTGTTTATTTTTGTTCAAATATTGGATCCTCTCCTACGCGATAAGACTATCCGACCTGAGGGTTAATATTTGAATATTCTGCTTTATTTTCTTGGTGTTTCGTATAAAATCTTGGACTTTCTCCGTGCGATAATACGGGATTATCCTAATTGAGGGTTAAGATTTTATGCAACTTCAACTTATTTTTATCTTTTTATTTTGTTAAAATGGAACCTTATTTGCGTGTAGTCATACCGACCTTAAGGAAAATTTTAACCTTCTGCTTTATTTTCTATTTCTTAATTTTTCATGAGTCATAGCTAATCAATTTAAAGAAAGATCAAAACACGTACATGTGAAATTCATTGTATAAGAGATATACGATTGTGTCTGATAGGTGGGTTCCACATATGATTTATGCCAAAATTGAACAAATTAGGCATATCACCGAAAGTTTTGAAACACTTGTTGGAAGACTTAGGCGGACAACAATACCAATAATTGACTTAACATCAGTCATAATGAAAAACTGAAAATAAAATTGAGATGGAAGGAAAACTTGATCAATATGATTTCCTGCTCGAACTCACAAAAATATGTACTGCTTTCTTAGTTGTTAGCTTACTTTACTGTTTTTCGTCATTTGTTCTTGGAAAATTTTCTAAAACCAAAAAGATTTTTCTTTCTTTTTCACTTCTGCTTTAGTTTCGATTTACCAAGCTAGCGAATAATTCAAAAGAAAAAGAAAAAGATTGATTCCCAAAAGTTTTTCGTGCTTAACGTATTTTCAATTGGTATCAATTGATGTTTAACGTAAAAATCCGTTTAAGTTAAATGTTACCTATCAATGGTTGATCGGGTATCTTAATGTAAGCAATTAAAACATAAAATGGATTTAATTGAATATTTAATTCATTGATTAAAACCCTAATTGGTTTTACAGATTATTTAATTCTGCAATGAGTTTGGTTCTCAGTCGCTAAGGTATAATGGTAATTCATTAAGTGGTTTAACGAATGTAATGCCATTCGTTATTTAAAACATAACAAATAGATTTCTTATTCGTTATATAATCATTCACTTCCGTTGTGCATAACGAATGGAAGACATTCGTGAAATCATTAACGAATGGAATGAAATTTAATGTATCATTCGTTAAGATTTTAACGAATGACACTTACATTCGTCAGAAATGTTAACGAATAACGTATATTCGTTAAATTTTAACGAATGAATCCTTATTCGTTTAAAAGGATTGACGAATCAGAGTAATAAGTTAACGAATGAGGCCATTCGTTAGTTCAAATTTAAACGAATGACCTTGGGTTGCGTGAAATTATTGGGCAATTATTGGGGTTTATAATCCCAAGAACAGACGAATGACGGTTCATTCGCCTGTTTCCTATTTCATCGTCACCTAAGAGAACTCTTGCAAAAATTTTCCAGAATTCTTACACTCCAGATTATACCGATTAACTGATCTCATTGTGTTCTGCAGGTATAGACGATGACAATGATATGATTTGTGTAGAATTTCAATGGATATTTTTGGTTTAATCGATTGAATTATTCACTGCATGTTAACCAAACAGTTATCGATGATTAAAACCGTTTGTCGGATCGTTTCTCGATCAAAGAGATATAATCGTGAATAAAATTGATCATCGATGCTTGTTATTAGGATTAATGGTTAAGTGTTATCAGATTTGTACGATTCAGACGATAATCTTCGTCATGTTTGACCTCTTTAAGTCAAAATCATGTCAAAAATTTGACTCTGGATTGTCAAAATGATAATTAGGATAGATTCGTTAAGTGTTAACGAATGATATGTATATTCGTTAAGCTTGTTAACGAATGATCATACGATTTGTTAACGAATGAAGTATAACAAATCACATTGATTCGTTAAATATTTAAAAACTTATTCATATCACACATGTTAACGAATAGGTTTCATTCGTTAAAGGTAACTGTTAGGCCCCGTTTTGTATATTTAGTCTTTTGTATTGATTCGGTTATGTATTTGGGCCGTTAGGTCATTTTGTGAGTAGTTGGGCCACGGTCCATTGAATGAAGCCCATTGAGCCTTAGGGTATATGAAATATGCTTCTCATGCATGCCTCCCTATAAATAGGGTGCATGCCATGAGATACTAAGATTTTTTTTTGGCAATTCTATCTCTTTCTCTCTACTCATCTCTCGGCTCTCTCTCACTCTATCACCCACCTTTCTTTAACCGAAAATAAATTCAAGATCCGAGACCTCTTGGTTGCTTAGTATGATTTCCGTTAGCACTAAGTTAGGTTGATCCAAAGACGTTGTTATATCCACCCGAATAGGGACCTACAATTGGTATCAGAGCTTCGGCTCACTAGTTGAGGGTTTTTGGATCACAACTTTGGGTTTTGATATTGAAAAGAAGAAAATAAGTGTTCAAGTGTTCTTGACAAGAAAATCTTCAAAAACAACAAAATCAAGAAAAATAGAAAAAATACAAAAAGATTTGTGCTAAAGATTGGGTTACGGGTTCAAAAATTTGTGCAACAACCTTTGACCTAGTACGGATAATATTAGGTGAAAATGGATCCCAAGGAAGATTTTCTTTCAAAAAGATAGAATCCTTTCGCTTCGCTTGGATTCTTTTGCTTCGCTTAGAATCCTTTCTCTTCGCTTTGTTCTTTCGCTTCGCTTGGATTCTTTCGCTTTGCTTGAAGCTGTTTCGCTTCGCACAAGACTGTTTCGCTTCGCTTGAAGCTGTTTCGCTTCGCTTGAAGCTGTTTCGCTTTGCGTAAGACTATTTCGCTTTGCTTGAAGCTCTTTTGTGCGAAAAATGTTGATTGTTTTGAAGATTAAGCTTCGTTGAAGGCTTGTAACTACTTAGACCATGGCTAGCACTGATTCAGAACTGGGTTATTTGCTGTTGGAAAACCAAGTAGGAACCCCCACAAAGCCTCCAAAATATATGACCTTAGACAATAATTTTTCAGATTTCAAATGGAGATTTATGAATTATATCTCTTTGACTAAGACTGACTTGTAGAGATGCTTTGAACAAGGTCCTCATGTTCTAGTAACTCGCACTAATGCTGGGAAACAACTTAAAGCTCCAGAAAACTATGATCAAGCAGACCGGGACCTGTTAGCTCAAGATAAGAAAGCCTATCTCATACTGACCGTTTGTCTTTCAAACGAAATCTCTGAAACTCTTCGTGAACACACAAGTGCCAAGGGTCTGTGGGAAGCACTTGTTGAAAAGGTTGAAGGCAATGCCGAAATCAGAGAAAATAAAAAGGCCCTGTTAAAAGAAGAGTTCAACATGTTTAATCATCGTCAAGGAGAACCTGTTTTGGAGTTGGTAAAAAGATTTGAGAAGTTGATGGTAAGAATTAGGGCTGCAAATGTCAACATTGCAAATGCCGAGGTTAACCACAAGTTGATGAACTCTTTGCCATACAGCTGGAGTACCAATACTGTCACGATCAAGAGAACTACCAATCTAAACATGATGACAAACACTGACTTGATTTCCACTATCAAGTCATTTGAAATGGATGAGCAGATGAGAATGAACAATCATCTCAGTTCACTGAATCAAGCTGGAGTGAGTACGGCCACCTCGATGCAAACTGCTTTTATAAGCAAAAGCTCAACTGAACGTGTATCCCGTGATCACTCCCAAGTACTCCTCATGTGTTCCTTCACAACCAACAACATTCATCTCAACAACAAATCAATCAGATTCTTTAAATACAAGCTCGTTCCAAAAGGCGGTTGATAGTGCAGTTGCCCAAGCCCTAAAAGCTCAAGGGATTTTATCATCTTCAAAACCTCAACCAAGCAAGCCCTCAAGTTTCTGTGAAGCATTACCTATGCTAAATGACTCCAACATCACAATAGTTCATGCTTTTCTTTCAAGCCATGAAAAGTTGATGAAAGGAAATCTATTGCCACCTCAGTTTGAAGCTGGAGACTTGAGGGATATCAATCAGAAAGATCTTGAGAAGATGGATATCAAATATCAGATGGCAATGGCGGTGCAACGGGCTACTAACTTCATGAAAACGTACGGGAAGGATAGCTTCAATGATTCAGACTAGAAATAGATCGGGTTTGACAAGTCAAAGCTGCATTGCCACAACTGTGGTGAGATGGGTCACTTTTCCCAAGAATGCACGAATCCTTCAAAACCTGCCAATGATATTCGCGTGACTGAGGTGACAAAAGAGGAGAATGGCAAGGCTGCAGGAAAAAGGCATGAGATGCAGAAACCAAGCAGCTCATCACAAAGAATTGGAGGTCATCCACACAAGGGCAACTCAAGCTCAAACTCAAAAGCCCTTGTCTCCCAATCGGAGGTCCAAGTTGGTGTGGATTGGGATGATCAATTCCAAGAGCTGTAGAATCCACTTAACATGGCAGGTATGGCTATCACAGACAATGAAGCTTCCTCATCGGCTGCTGCAAGTTCTGATGCGTCATCATCAGACGAGGTAAAAAGAAATCTATGCACTGAAGCTTGCTAAGATAAAGTTACATATTATAGATATCTTCAGGACGAAGTTTTGAAAGAAAACGCAAAACTTCGTCAACTAAATGCTGAATATGTGAAGGCTGACAAGATATATGTTGAAAAGATTAAAACACATCACGATGATGTTGCAAATCTTAAACTTAAAATCTTTCAAGGAGAGCACAATGTCATCTATACAAAGACATTGTAAATAAATTAAAAGATGAAATTGAAAAGTTGAAACTTGATCTTTTTGATAAACGGGAAAAAGAAAAACAAGTTGAAAGATTTGAGGCATCATCTGAACAATTAGATGATCTTATCAAAGCTCAGAGAAGTACTAAAGTTAAAACGGGACTAGGATGCGATTACTCAGCGGTGCCTCCACCATTGAATGATAATTACACTTGCCTACCCTATTTTAGCTATAATACTTCTCCTAATGAAGAGATGGCATATGGTATTGGTAAAATACCAAAACCAGTGAAATTCGTTTCAGCCACCTCTCCATCATTAGCTCAAATTTCGTCATCTGATAATTCTAACGTCAACATATCTTGTGTAGAAGGTGATGTAAGTGGTGGAATGGTTAACCAGGATTGTAAATCAAAGGGAGAGTTGGAACCACGTTTTGAATCCTGTGTGGGTCTAACAAAAATCATTAACAATCCTGTCTATAACAAAGTGTGTGAGTCATTGACAGGAAGTTTAATGTCTAGATCAAATGGTGTATTTTGTGAATCATCAAGTGATGATAGTTGTGTAAATGTTTGCTATGAAAGTGAATGTTCCTATTCTGATTCAGAGCGTGAAACTATATTTGATGAAACTGTCAAAGTCGAGGTTAATGAATAGATTGGTCAAAGCTGCTCAACAATTGATAATAAAATTGAGAACTTAATAAAAGAGAAAGTTAGTTTTGAAAATGAAAAACCGAGCACTTCATGTAAATATGTGTCACCCAAGAAAACTTCATTTTCTCAAAATACAAATTATGAAAATAGTTCTCAATGTTATGATCAGTGTGATAGTACCTTTTATTACTCTCGACAGAAACCTAGGCAATCAAATCATTTTGCATCTCATAATTCAAATGCTTTCAATTATAAGTCAGATAGAGGTCACCAACAAGTTAACCAAACAACATCACCTCATCCCTTACATCTCAGCGAGCAAGATGTCTATAAATGGAACCAAAGAAAATGTTGCTTCATTTGTGGAAATCCGTCTCATCTTGCAAGACATTGCAAGAACTGCCACAAACAACAAAGAGACGTCAACAGTAAGTTTGGTCAGACATTTCCTGGGTATACTGCTCATACCAAGAAAATGTCTCACCAAACTTACTCTTCAGCCAGTGAGATAAATTTAAGATCTAGGAGAACCAAAAAACCCAAGAAACCATTTTGGCTAACCCAAAGAGAAAGAAGGCGGTTAGCTAAGGGTTTTGAAGATGAAAAAACCAAGAGACCTTCAAAGGCTTTCTCAAAGGCTGATCAAGAAGATTTTGTGGTTAAGCCTAAACCAAAACGAAGGCAATCCAGAAAACTTTTCAAAAACTGAGGAAATCAAAATTCAAGTTCCTCGAGGGATTGTTCTTCAGATTCTGATTCACCAAAGGATTACATTTTCAGAAATCATAAAATTAACCTTGGTGATTTTGTGTTTAACCTTCCCGAGAAAAGAGTGTCTTGGGAAACCCTCCACTGACTGGTTCTTTGTGTGTAGGGTCAGCCTGGACGGCCTGTCAATAGCATTTGGTATTTGGACAGTGGCTGCACCCGACACATGACAGGAGACGAATCGCTGTTGTTCGACATCAAACCATTCAACGGTGGTCACGTTTCCTTTGCCGGTGGTATTGGAGGAGAGATAACAAAGCAAGGGAAGGTCTCGAATGGCACATTGACATTTGATGAAGTCAATCTGGTGGAACAGCTTAGCCACAACCTGCTAAGCGTCTCTCAGATTTGTGATAAGAAATTTTAACCCTATTTACTGAAAATGAATGTCTCGTTCTGAAACCAGGTTTTAAAGTCCCTGAAGAATGGATTATGATGCGTAATCCGAGGCACAACGATGCCTACATTCTGGACATGAGAAGCAATTATTCCATGCGGTCTGCTTCCTGCTTGATGTCTAAGACCTCGGAGAATGACTCATCTTTATGGCATCGACGGTTGGGTCACGTCAACTTTAAGAACTTGAACAAGTTGGTTAAAGGTGACCATGTGAGGGGTTTGCCAGTTAAATCCTTTCACTATGCTAAAAAATGTTTATCTTGCTCTAAGTGCAAACAACACAAACTCCCTCATAGGCCCAAGCTTGTCAATTCATTAATTCCACTCTTCAGTTGTTGCACATGGATCTTTTTGGTCCAATTCAACCTATGGCAATAGGTCAAAAAGCCTATTGTCTGGTTATTACTGATGACTTTTCGTGTTTCAGTTGGACATTTTTATTAGGGCACAAGGACGAGACGTCACATTTTCTGCTCAGGTTTATTGTGTTGGTTGAGAATCAAACTGACAAGAAGGTGAAATGTTTGAGAAGTGACAACGGCACATAATTTTGCAACAAGGTGGTGAATGAATTCTGTCAAAACAAGGGAATTGTTCATCAACGCAGCGCACCTTACACTCCCGAACAAAATGGGGTGGCTGAGAGAAGAAACCGTACTTTGGTGGAAGCCGCTAGTACAATGCTCTCATATTCAAAACTACCATTGATTTTCTGGGGAGAAGCCATCAACGCCGCCTGCTTTACCCAAAATCGTGTGCTGCTGAACAAAAGACTAAACAAGACTCCTTATGAAGTCTTCTATGGATCGAAGCCAAGAGTAAAATTCTTCATAACGTTTGGATGTCCCTGTACCATTCTCCAAACGAATGTTGGAACGACTTCCAAGTTTGTTGAAAAGGCGGATGAGTGCTACTTTGTTGGTTATTCTGCTGACAAAAGTGCTTATCGTGTGTACAACATGAAATCAAGAGTAATCTTGGAATCCTTCAACATTGATTGGCAAGAGTTAAACCCTAGTGATGCACACAATGGTCCGGATTGGATGTTTGATTATGAAGGATTGTTCAAACAGTTTCGTGGAATGTATATGACACCAACTGAACCAATGGTTTCACCTGTTGCTTCTTCGCTTGCTCAACCAGATAATGATCAGTCTATCCTGATGCATGCTGTTTTGAAAGATCTTGGACATGTTGACATAGCTGTTGCTGCACCCATACTGAATGTACAACCAATGGCTAACCACCAAGTCCTGATTGGTAACGAGCAGCCCTCTGCCGACACCACTGAAATGCAAGCTGCTGATGACATTACTGACTCTGGTTCTGACTCATACATGTCAGCTGACAACAACCAAAATGTTCAAGTCGATCAAGAAGATCTGCCTCCTGCAGAACCAAGTGTGGTGGAATCTGTCCCCACACCTCCCTCAGAAGAAGATAATCAAGGTCCTGCAATGAAGACTGATGCATCATGTGGGCTGGTGGAACCCCTTCCGAATGAAACTTCTGATAACACCAACACAACTTCTGTTCCAACTGTTGCTGTTCCATTCTATAACAACCTATGGGAAGGTCCTATTGCTGCAGAACATTTGGTTGAACCACAAGAAGATGGAACTAATCCTCAACCAAGTGTTTCTGTCCCTGCGACAACTGTCATGCATCCCATAGAGAGCCTGTCCATTCAACTTGAGGCCATATCGGTCGAGCATGTCGACCAAATTCCACAGCTGCCAACTCATCGTCGACACCCGACTGAGAACATCATCGGAGATCCATCTTCTGGCATCCAAACACGCAGCACTTCTGGTAACATTAACAGATGTCTTTTTGCTTGTTTTATTTCTCAGGTAAAACCCAAGGACTACAAAGTCGCGCTAAAAGACAACTCCTTGGTAGAGGCTATGCAAGAAGAGCTGTTAGAGTTTCAGAAGCTGAATGTTTGGAGGCTAGTAAAGAAACCAAAAAATGAAAGGCTGATCGAAACGAAGTGGGTGTTCCGAAATAAGAAGGATGACAAAGGGGTGATCATAAGAAACAAAGCCTGGCTTGTTGTACAAGGTTTTTGGCAACGTGAAGGTCTTGATTATGATGAAGTCTATGCATCGGTGGCTAGACTAGAAGCAATTCGCAACTTTCTGGCATACGCCTTGTACATGAACTTCAAAGTATATCAAATGGACGTGAAGACTGCTTTCTTATACGGTAAAGTAAAAGAAGAGATCTATGTCAGTCAACCTCCAGGTTTGAGGATCCAATTCATCCTGATCACGTTTACCGCCTTGACAAAGCACTATATGGTCTTCACCAAGCACCTCGCGCTTGGTACGCCACACTGGCTGATCATTTGGTGAAAAATGGTTAAAAGAGGGGAATCATCGATCAAACTCTCTTTGTCAAGAAGGTCAACAGTGATTTGATTCTGGTTCAAGTTTATGTCGATGACATTATCTTCGGGTCCACGAATGAGCATCTGTTCAAGGAGTTCTCTGAGGTTATGCAACAACGATTTGAGATGAGTTCCTTAGGGGAGATGACCTTCTTCCTGGGTTTACAAGTTGAGCAGAAGAAGGACGGGACTTTGATTCACCAAGAAAAGTACATTCAAGACATTGTTCAAAAATTTGGTTTCAAGGACTCATCATCATTCATTACACCAATCGCAACACGACCTGTTCTAGCTCCTGATCCATCGGGAAAACCAGTCGATCAACACCTTTACCGATCAATGATTGGTTCCCTGATGTATCTCACTGCAAGCAGACCAGATATCATGTTTCCTATTTATCAGTGTGCCATATATCAGTCTGACCCAAGAGAGTCCCACATGATTGCTGTCAAGCGTATATTCAGATACTTAAAGGGGAGACCATGATTGGGTCTTTGGTATCCAAAAGATTATCCCTTGTAACTTCATGCTTACACCGACAGTGATTATGGAGGATGCAACTTGGACAGAAAGTCCACATCTGGTGGATGTCAATTCCTGGGAGATCGGTTGATCTCATGGCGGTGCAAGAATCAAGTCACTGTGTCCACCTCCACAGCAGAAGCATAGTACATTGCTGCATCCAACTGCTGCTCTCAAGTGATATGGATCCAGCATCAGCTGCTGGATTACGGTTTGAATTTCTATGGAACAACGATCAAATGTGATAATGAGGCGGTCCAACACTCAAAGACTAAGTACATTGACATCCGGATACATTTTATTCGTGATTGTTATGATCGCAAGCTTGTTGACATAAAACGGGTCCATACTGATTTTAACTTTGCAAATCTCTTTACAAAAGCTTTCAGTCGTGCCCGATTTTTGTTTCTCGTTAAGTCATTGGGCATGATTTCCTTTTAGTAAATTTTATCGTTTATCTTTTAATTTAAAATTGTAAATATTTTTCAAATATATCACAATTTTAGAGGGAGAAAATTGAGTTAAGTTTAACTCACAAAAAATATTTTCAGTTTGCTTTCAAGAAAGACTAAAACGAGTCATTTGACTTAACAAAAATATTTTACTCCTATTAAAGTAAATTCTAAGAAAATTCAAAAAGAATTATCCCGTTTAGAGGGATCTCCTGTTTAGAGGGAGTCGGATATTTAAAATTTTCAATCTAGAACTTGATCCGTTTTTTTATGGAAAGTGATAGTACGTTGGTATGTAATGATTCTAGCGCGTTAAAAGAGTAGAACATAAGGCTACAATTTCATTCATAGATGTGTAGGTAGGCTTGACAAACAAGTAAGTGTCGGGTGATAAAAACTTAAACTAATGCCGGTACTAGTGGATATACAATTATGAAGCGGTTGCATGATTCCGTAAAGTCATATTCATGAAGGCAAAAATGTAACTATACATGTTATACCCAAGCCTCTCTTTACCTGATCACATCGTCTTATGAAAGTCAGTGTCAATTTTAATTTTCATTGAGTCAAGAAAAGAGTCAAGTAAAAAGTCAAGAAAAGCAAGAACAGGAAACAAAAGAGTCAGAAAAACAAAAGAAAAGAAGTCAGAAAAAGAGTCAGTCCTAGGAATTTTAACTTCTGCTTTATTTATTTATTTATTTATTTTCGACTCAAGCCTTAGACTTTCTACGTTTGTAGTAATACAAGATTTGATTGTTAAGGCCCTGTGTCATCTGCATTGTTTTATTTTCTTTCTTTTGTTCAAGCCTTGGACTTTCTCTGCGCGATAATATGGTATTATCCGACCTGATTGTTATGGCCTGAACTTCTGCCTTATTTTAATCTTTCTAGATCGAGTCAAGTGTGCAAAGCACAAAGTGTCATGTGTAAAGTGTACAGTAAGTCAGTCTATCAATAAGAGTACTGTGATCAACTAAGATAGGTCTAAGTCAAGTTGAGGTGATATGTTAACATTAAGTAGGCCTGAGATATGATGGAATTAGTAACATGTCTGATTAAGTGGGGACCACATAAGCACCGTGCCTAATTGTACTTTAAACGTATCATTTCGGACATCAAAACACTTGTCAAGTTAAAAAGGAGGACAATATCTGCAGTCAATGATGAACTTGTGTCACAGTAATTCAAAAAGGTAACGCGATTTAGGGCTTTGCAAATCAATATGATTCCATATAGTGATCATTCTTTGTAAATTAACCAAAGAAAATACTATGAAAATTAATTTAATAATATTGTTTAAATTTAAAATATCTTAAATTCTCTGTTTTATTTTGTTAAATAAGTATCTGCATAGTTTAATATCTTAAACTTTATTTTTATTTATTTTATCTTTATTTCATTTTTATCTTTAATTTTAAATTTTAATTTTATCTTTGTTTTTAGTTCGGTGTCTTCTTTTATTACGTTTTATTTTGACAAAAGAGATCATTCATGCAAATGTTAACGCTTATGGACCAACAAAAGAAAATATTATAAACAATCAAGTGCGTGGTTTCGGTGGGTAAATGTTTTTCGGGTTTGAAAATGGAAATGTTTTTAAAGACCGAGGACTGAGAGCGTATTTTCGGTGAATACTCACGATGCTTTGACCTTATCGCGAGATAGGCTGACCCTATATATAAGGGAAACCTAAAATATCTTTCACTATTCACCAAACACTTTTAGCTTTAACTCTCTTCTCTCTCAAATCTTCAAACTCTCAAACCCAGATCTTCTTCCACTTTTCAAAGAATCCGGTCCTCATAATCACAATCATGCCGTTGAATCCTGAGTATCCACCTTCGGTATAACATCAGAACACCATAAATCATTTCATCTTTATGTTTCTGGGTTCTCGTGGATCGAGACGACGGTTCATATGAACCTTTGGCTTGATCCATGTCTGATCTTCTTATAAGATCGATTTATATGTTGTGAATAATCTGTTGTTGGACTTATTGATCTTGATTATCATCATTAATTATTAGAATTAGAGTTGTTTTTGTACAGTTTGTAGGTCTAGGTTTGACGAGATGTTCAAGGGTTCAATTGACCTGGCAAACAAAAGAGTTTCCGATTAAAACTTTCCTAAAAAACAATTCAGGGCTAGGCGAATTCATCGAAATGAAAAGGGAAGAAAATCTACTAAGTTGAAGTTTTTCGCATAAAAGGTTTTTCGCTTCGGTTGACCATGCGAAGCGAAATAATCTGTTTCGCTTCGCTTGACCATGCGAAGTGAAAAAGGACTTCATGCAAAATTTTTCACTCGAAATTGTGACACTTGGAGAATTTTTTTAAAAAACTTAACCTTGTTAGCTACTGTTCTGTTTTTGAAATTTGAACTGTTTGGACACTTAAACTGCTTTGAACTTGATCTTTGTACATTATGAACTAATTAACTGATTGATTGACTAAAATTAACTTATTAACTTATTATATATAAATTGTACATAATGATAGTATTAAATCTAATTTATCTAATATGTAAATACCTAATGCCTATATATATATCTTGTTTGTTTTGTTTTTGTCTTAATAATGATTCTCATGATCTCTTGGCTTTTAATTTCAAGGTTATAACAACTTCTGTGTTCTCGAGTTGCCTAAGGCAAAGGCTGATAAGGTGTTCACTCCTATGGTCAAGGGGCTCAGGCAATCACCCCTTGCCTATGCTATCACTTCAAATCCAGCCATTTACTACAAGTGGGTTTTAGACCTCTGGGCGTTCGTCAGGATTGCAGACGATTCTTTGTCCTTCACAACAACTTCTGTGTTCTCGAGTTGCCTAAGGCAAAGGCTGATAAGGTGTTCACTCCTATGGTCAAGGGGCTCAGGCAATCACCCCTTGCCTATGCTATCACTGCAAATCCAGCCATTTACTACAAGTGGGTTTTAGACTTCTGGGCGTTCGTCAGGATTGCAGACGATTCTTTGTCCTTCACGACAACGGTTGCAAGAAAGGAATTAACCATCACATAAGCAGATATTCGAAGAGTATTAAAGATTGCTGACCAGCCGGATTACAAGTATGAAAGAGGAAACAAAAAGAAGCTGGAAGATTTCGTTGCTTAGATGGGGTACGACACGGAATGGAAGAGCTTAGAAAAGAGTCATCTATCACCATACTGGAGATTTCTCTTCCACATTGTCACTCATTGTTTCATAGACATTCGAGGTGGATTTGATAGCATGAGTACAGACTGGATTCGTATTATGTCCGCATTGACCAACAAGGAGAAGTTCAATTGCTCAAGACGGATATTTTTGTGCATGCTTGCGAACATCAAGAGTGGGGCTACATGGTTGATGTACTCAAGATTTGTGCAACTTTTGTTAGATAATATGATTCCCGATGTCCAAAGGCCGGGAGCCAAGAAATCTAAGGACAAGAAATCTCATCCTGAGCCATTTCATGTACACGAGATCAAGGTGTTAGTGTTTAATGTGTTGTTGAGCACAAAGGGCAGAGGTCATCAGTATACGGGACCACGACTTGGTCCCAAGTTTGGATTATTTGAGGAAACGGAGCCTGCTGGGGATGAGGCGTCTGATGAAGGAGAAGAGGAAGAGGAGCCAAAGGTTGAGGCAAAGCAAGATTCTTCTGATGAGCCTGCCGAGGATCGAACAAAGGCAAAGCATGACTAGAAAAGGAAAGAGGCCGAAAAGGGCAAACTGATTGAGCTTGAGGAGGAAGAAGAAGACCAGCCATCCTTGAAGCGTCTGCGAAAGGTTGGAGACTCCAAGAAGGCTCCAACACTTGTCGTCAAGCTTCCCTCCAAAGGTAAAACCCCCTCCTCTCCTACAGTCACCAAAGAAGCCCTGGCCCAAGCCCTCAAAACACTAGATGTAACCAAGATAAAAATTCCTGCCTACAAGTTACCAAAACCCAGAAAGAAAACTAAAGCCAAGAAAACCAAGACCCAACTCCATGACTCACCAGAATCCACACCCGAACCCTCACCAACAGACCAACCCATCTCCACATTCCTACCCCAAATCCCATCCTCACCTCCACAACAACCAACCCAAACTGAACCAGAAACCTCCCAAGTCACAAAACACCACCTACACAACCAATTACCGAACCCACAACCTCCTCGATTTTCACCCCATCCGTCTTCAGCTCACCCATACAAACAACCAGCCTTTGGAGTAAAACAGTCATAACTTCCCCAACCCAATCCACAACACCAACCACCACCACCACTTCACATATCCCAACCCAATCCTTTACCCTACCTCTGCAAACAACCCAACCTCCCACAATGACCATTACACCACCAACCACAATAATCTCACCCAAACCCATCAGCCGAGGGAAGTCTTCGACAACTCCGGTATACGCCGATCCTATCCTCGATAGGATCGTCGCACTAGAGGAGTCAAACGCTAAGAGGGCGGAACGAGAGATTGTGCTCCTCAAGTTCATCAAAGATATGAAGCAAAAGGCCCTTGAGGATGAAAAAGAAAAGGCATATCTAAGGGAAAGGATCCGGGTGTTGGAAGAACAGAAAGTAGCAAGTGATGAAATTGCTGAAAATTAGAGGTTATTGACCAACACCTTCCACACCCGAATCCAGAACATTCAAGTGCTGATGAACCAAGAAGCCTCTGAAAATGCCAATCTAAGAGCAGACCACTCAAGACTTAGAGATAGGCTAACTACACTTGAACGAAACTTACCAAGTGCTAGTGCTCTCAGAACTAGCGTAAACAAGAAGATAGAGGATGCAACACGTAAGTGGGATGTTGAGAATGAAGCCACAAACTACAGAGTCACAGATTTAGAGAATCAGCTCGCCTCAACTGCTTCCCTGGATTCACTCAGAGCTGAAATGGAGAGTGTTCAAGAGAAATTAAAGATGAAAGATCGTCTGAATGAGCTTCAAATCAAGACAAATGAAGAAATGGAATAGCGTTTGGGTATAATCAGCGGAATAGCGTTTGGGCCATCAGACGTTATAGCGGGGACCTCATCTATCTCAGTTATTACGAGCTGAAGACTCTACCTGAGCTTGATCTGAACTATCTAAAGAAAGCTCTAGGTTATCGTGCTGCTGGAAGTACGCTGGAAAGTTGGGTCCCGACTTATCTACAGTGTCAATCGAGAGTCAACTACAAGGACTTCGAGCCGAATAAGGGTCGCAAGTACAAGAACCCAAGAGAAATAAACCCGGCTACCGGAGAGCCTCGCACGATGTGGAGATACAACGCGCCGAAAGAATGTCACGAGATTTATCATGGCGAGCCTTATCTTCCCAACACTCTCCGAGACTTCATCGATTGGGAGTTCGACAACACAACCGGCGAGGCCGTCATTCACTGCCGTGACATGCACGAGATCAGAATGTTTGACGAGCATGAGCTTATGGGACTGCAAATTGAAGATGTGAATAAGCTCTACAACAAGCCGCTGGGAACCGTCAAGGATTTGGGACGTCAAAATACCGACCGGATAGTGGAAGCCTTCAACAAGTTCGTTCGTAGACTTGTTGAACTTCCACTAACCGAGGACGAATGCTTGGTATACGACACCGACGGGTTCCAATACTAAAGACTAGAGGGAGATTGTTAGGCTCCGTTTTGTATATTTAGTCTTTTGTATTGAATCGGTTATGTATTTGGGCCGTTCGGTCATTTTGTGCGTAGTTAGGCCACGGTCCATTGTAAAGAAGCCCATTGGGCCTTAGTGTATATGAAATATGCTTCTCATGTATGCCTCCCTATAAATAGGGTGCATGCCATGAGATACTAAGATTTTTTTTTGGCAATTCTATCTCTTTCTCTCTACTCATCTCTCGGCTCTCTCTCACTCTATCACTCACCTTTCTTTAACCGAAAATAAATTCAAGATCCGAGACCTCTTGGTTGCTTAGTGTGATTTCTGCTAGCACTAAGTTAGGTTGATCCAAAGACGTTGTTAAATCCATCCGAATAGGGACCTATAGTAACGAATGTAAACAATTAATGTATAACGAATGTCTTATTCGTCTAAATCTTTTAACGAATGAGATAGACATTCGTTTGTTAGAATTGAATATTATACTAATGTTTGTTGTGTTTTAACAGTAATGGCTGACGAAAACGTTCAGAATCCTACTCCAGAGCAAAACCCAATGGTTAACCCTGATGAAGCTGAACCCAAACAAGAACCTGTACTACTGTCATGGAACGAGAGTCATAATATTTGTGCATATCTCGAGCCAAAATTTGATGATACACCGATCTTTAGCGTGATGATCAGTTTCTTGACTCATTCGAGAATTTACAAGGCTACATCTACTCGCACTGTCGTTTATCAGAAGATTATACGTGCTTTCTGGGATATAGCCAGATTCAATGAAGCCGAGAATCAAATAGAGGCGGTGATTCAGAACAAACTAGTGGTGGTCGATGTTAAAGTAATTCGAGACTCTTTGGGCTTTATTGATACAATTGACGATCCATGCGAGTTCGAGAAGGATTTGATTAGAGGGTTGTTCAGCCGTGTAAAGTATAATGGCGATCTGGGTAGATCCATGTACAACAAGGCTAACTTGTGTGAACAATACAAGTACTTGTTGTATGTGTTGATACACTGTCTTAGTGGTCGAAAAGGTGGATTTGATGAGTGTCGAGCCATGCTACAGTCTGCTTTTTTTGCCTTGGTGTTGAATAAACCATTCAATTTCTCTGAATTGGTTTATTATCACTTGAAGGAGAACTTGACGAGCCGCCATAAGATTTTAATGTATCCAAGATTCCTCCAGATGATAATCAATGATCTCCAACCTGAGTAGATTAAAGATCAGGATGATGTGATGAAGTTTAAGCACATGGATGATGAGACATTGAGAAATTTGAGATCGTACCGAGGTCGGAGTCTTGCAGATAGACCAAAGTTCAAGCGGTTGATTGGTCAACTAGTGGATATTGATTATATTGCACAACCTAATGATTGTTGGATTAATGATGACTCCGATTCTGAACGTGAAGGTGGTGGTGGAAATGGTGGTGATGGTGGTCCAGGACCACAAGCTGAGTTAAGTTATGAGCATAAACGCAAACGGAAAGGTAAAGAAGTTATGGTAGGGAAGAGTGAGAAGATGAAGAAACAACGGGTTCGACATGGTTCAGGGATTGAGATTCCTAGTCAACCATTCGTTCGTTCGACTCCTCCAGTATCTATTTCGAGTTCTATTCCCACGTCTCCTATACCTTCACAGATTCCAAGGTCACCGAAACCGGTACATATGCCAGTATCTCCAGTACCTCCTTCTATTACATTGATTACTAAAGCACGACCTGATCCAGTATTTGGTGATATAATTCAGACTGTTTTGGCTCGTATGCCTACACCGTAACCAATAACTCCAGTGACTCCAGCTAAACCTACACCGTTGCCAAGACTTGAGCATTCGTTTATGACTTTTAGTCATCCTCAGGGTCCCATGCAACCTGTTTATCCTAATTTTTACAAGATGGCTCCCCAAGCTCAGTGGTTTCACATGATGAATCTGTTGCATTTACAGCAGACACAGATGCAGGCTGATAGAGCTGCATATGAGCTAGCGCAGCGAAACATGTATCGACATGTTCAGTTCATTCAAAGAGAAAATAGGGAACTGCGAGCCCTTTTTGCTGCTCAAGGGGAGAGTTTAGACAAACAGGATGAGATCATTCTTTAGTTGATTTGCAAAGAAGATGAGTTGAAGAAGTTAAAGAACAATGAAGATGATCCGGATGGAGCAGGTGGTGGGATAGATCAGCAACCGGGCGGCAGTTCTGCACCGTCAGCAAGTAATAAGACTGATTCGAGTGCTGGTGGTGGGTCTGGGGTTAGTTAGTTGCGGATAGTGCCTTACAAAGACCACACGAGAGCAAAACCGATTGACGTTATTCAGGCCAATATGATTTTGTTTGTTGGAATGGATGGGGTGGTGTATAGTATGGTGAATGCGGATGAGATCGAAGAAGGTGAATTTGTTGATCATTCATTAACAAAAGAACAAATTGCCTTGCTTCTGGATATATACGAAGATGAGGTGGACGTGTTGGATAAGAGTGTGGACGTGGATGTGGAAATGGAAGAAAGTACTAATACAGGCATTCCACACGGGAATGTGCCTGATTTTGATGAAGTAGAAGTTGAAGAAGTTACTGCTGAGGAATATCCTGAGTTCTACACTGATAACAAAGATTCAGGTATTTCGTGTTTCACTTAAGAACATTTTGATGAAACAGAACGTAGATTGCGTGAAGAGATTGAGAAATGGAATAAAGCTGCTGAATCAAGTCACCTCACAGCTAAAGAAAGAAGACAAAAACGTGTTTTGGAGGGTATGTTTCATCATGATACGCAGAGAATGAATAAGATTATCGAGGCCTTTCGATACTATGAAAAAGAGCTAGTGAATTTGGCCAAGGCTCGAGCATCGGCATACCAAATGAAGAAGTACAAGTCTGCAAAAGACGTAAAAGGTGATTTGGTGGCCTGGCAGTTTGATTCTAAGCTTAAGGTATATATCGTTAAGTGGGAACATAGTATTTATTACTTCAAACGCCCACACGATATCTTATCTATGCCCAGATGGGATGTGAGAACACTAGCTAATCGACCGTTCGTGAATCGTGGGAACGATAAGTGGGCTAGTTGGTTCTATAAGCAGTTATTGCATGAAACCCATTTCGGTTTCAAGTTCTTTAAGCCACAGGTACCTACTCATAAATACATCGATGAGATTGATACACGCACAGGCTGGAGAAAGTTGATATTGCAAGTGAAGCCGCCGAAGACGTTGAAGAGGGCTCCAATGAAGATCTTTCCTCAGAGTCTTTTCACCACGTTTAATTATTGGTACAACGACAATGTTACTGGTGAAGCGGTTATTGTGTATGGTCATGGTTCAAACACGAAGACGATACGTGTGATTGATCCAATGTGGCTAGTTAACTTATCTGAGGCTGAGAACGATGCCTATTTACAAGTCAGATCAGGTTTGCTAACGTATGCGACAATGAACGTGCTATGCAGTTTTAGAAAGTTGTACGAGTCTGTTATGCGCATCAGATTCATAGTTGTAATGACTGGAAAACCAAGATGTTTCAGAGATGAAGATAAAGAGCTCGAGACGAGGGGGAGTTTGTTGATACATGTTTTGTACATCTCGGTCTTTATCTAGATATTAATGTAATAGTTTATAAGTATAGGGGCTTTAATATAAAATGCCATTCGCTCTAATGTAAGTTACATTCGTTACCCCCGTAACGAATGTAACACATTCGTATTAAATGTAAGCTCATTTGTTAACCTTGATTAACGAATGAGATAACGATTGAGGACTATTCGTTATGTTTGATTATATTAACGAATGAAAGGTTCATTCGTATGTTTTGATGTAACTAATGACACGTTCGTTAAGTGTTAACTTAACGAATGGGTCATCCCCTATATATATCCTGTAAACTATCATTAATGTAACAGTTCTTGATTATCTTCCTCATTCCCTCTCGTTACTCTGTCCAAATATTCTCTCAACACACACATTACACACACTAAAGTATACTTAGCCTAATCATATTGATATTCAACATGAGCATCGTCGTAATCATAAGATCTAGATCCGTATAAGCTTTCTCACATCACCATTGGCATCTTTAGTTTTTATATTGGCTACAATGGCATGGATTGCAGAAATCAGTAACAAAACAAATAGAAACGTTACTGCTCCATGGATATAATATCGAGTGTTATACATTGTTATTTTTAACCTTGTGTATTTGATTTCTAATGTGGACAATAATAGTAATGGTAATGGTAATAGTAGTAGTAATTATATTAGTAGTACTGATATATATAAGTCATAGTAATAGTAATTAGGTAATTGTAATAGTAATTACGTCAAGTTTTATCCTAGTTTATAACACCTAACTATACCAAACTATCACCAATTACGTCAAGTTCTACCAAGTTTTACCCTTGGTACATGTAACAACCTCCACTTGGGTACATATAACAACGTCCACTTGGATACGGTAACATACTATACCTAACTATAACCAATTACGTCAAGTTTTATCAAGTTTTACCCTTGGTACATGTAACAACCTCCACTTGGATATAGAAACATACTATACCTAACTATAACCAATTACGTCAAGTTTTATCGTTGATACATGTAACAATCTCCACTTGGATACGGAAACATTTTCACGTGTTGTTCTACATTAGCATCCTTCTTGAATGAGATGTTAGACAAGTAATGTTTTCCAAGTAACAATAACAAAACAACTGGTACATGAAACAACCTCCGCTTGGATATGGAAACATTTTCACGTGTTTGTTGTTGATTAATAGATGGTAACTAAAAACGATTATAAAAACATAGTTTTTTAAAACTGTTATATATATATACACACACACAAACACACACTTATATATATGTATGTACAACCTGTTATATAAACAAGTTTTTTAAAACCTAATGTTGTTTAAAAAACCATCATAGAAAACATATGAATTTGACACTCCATGTTGGTAATTGCTTTTATCAACCAACCTGTTATAACACCAACATATCATACTAAATTAACAAAAAAAAAAAAGGATAAAAGAGTAAACGAGTCAGCTACCGATTGATAAAATGAACTAGCAAGGTTCATGTGGTTATATCATGTTGAAGCACGACTGAACTGAACTCTAGGCCTCATATAAAGTTAGTGTTAAGTTCCCCGACCTCCCCCTTGAAAAAAAATCCAGGGTCCACCACTGAACCGAACGCTAGGCCGAGCTTTGGCTCATTTAAGGTAATGCACACGAGCTCGCCCCCGACCGGTTCGCATAAGAATTCGCTTCGCATGAGAATTCGCTTCGCATTTGAATTTGCTTCGTATGAGAATTCGCTTCGCATGAAAGAATTCGTTTCACATGGACCATTCGCCTCGCACGGACCATTCGCCTCACACGGACCATTCGCTTCTCACGGTCCATTCGCTTCGCATGGTCATGCGATGCGATTCCTTTCTATGCGAATAGAATCTCCTTTTCATCATTTTTACTATATTAAGCCATATTATTCCGTGAATCTTCCTTAGGACCCGATTCTACCCTTTTTCTGGGTTTTGGGATGTACCAACTTTGTATACTCGTGTTTTATGAGGTCCGAACATCACCTCTTTGTCCTTTAACACACCCACCCGTGAAGTTATAATGCACAAAGTTTATGTTTTTCTTACATCTTAAAGCCCGATCTATCGTTCTATCATATTCCATGTCGAAACCACCGATAAAAACCTAACCTTGTTGGCCGAAACTCACCGTTTGTTCTCGGTCGGGTTTGATCTGGACAACCCGAAGATCTAATGGTGTTTCTTGTTGGTTAATGGTGTTTACACACGAGGTTCTTCCTTCCTTTGGTTCAGATTTGGATCCGGGATGGGAGAAATATGTGTGTGTCTTCTTGAGTGTGTTTGAAAAAAAAGAGAGAGAATGAGAAAATGGGGTTAGTGGACAAGGTTGGGGTTTAAATACCCCACCTTATGGGCCTTGGGCCGGCATGCATTCTCTCAAGTCCATTTATAAGTCCTCGGCCCAACAATAAATCTTTTATACTTAACAAAATTAAATAATGACACACACAACATATGTCATTAAATTCTCTTTTATTTATCATTCTAAAAAATACGGATGTTACAGAAATTCAATGCTTGGCACCAAGTGCTCCACCGAGTCAAATCTCGATCTTCAAGTGAATCAAGCGCAACAGATAGAATCCGTTGTGCCAAGGGTATTATGACACATGAAAACTTCTGGTTTAATGAATAAATATCTTAATGTAAAAATGAAAAACTTGGTGTATTTTAGTTAAAAAAAATGATTAAGGCTAATTTGTCAAAACTCATCAGTGTAAGATGGTTTGTTTTTTTTTTTTTGAAATTGCCATCAAAGAAACACTTACTAATGGTATTTGGCATTATGTAAACTTTGGGTATTTTTTACTCTTCCATGTTTCTTTGCCTTGGCCATAAAAAATACCACCTATCGTGGTGAAATTATCAACACCCTTGATCTGGCGGCACCTTTATGATAGCTCCTTTTGCATTGATCTCAACCAGACCCTTGCATGGACCATTCAAATGAACGGCAAGCAAAAAATAATTCCCGGGTGGTATCAACAAGAAACCCGGTGGTGGTCCTTCACACGCTTCTTTCCATGCCCTCACATTTGCCTAAATTCAACCCGCTCAACAATTGTAAACAAAAATCATATAAAATCAGTATTAGTATACTCGATTACCGTGATGCACGGACACAAACACGTACCGATAAAAGATGTATGCCATTATTACCGCACTATCATCGGTTATGCCATCACCCTTGGCACCTTTAGTTTTTATATTGGCTACAATGACATGGATTGGTGCACTCAGTAACATAACAAATAGAAACGTTACTGCTCCATGGATATAATATCGAGTTTTATACATTGTTATTTTTAACCTTTTGTATTTGATTTCAAATGTGGAGAATAATAGTAATGGTAATATTAATAGTAATAGTAATAGTAGTTATATTAGTAGTAGTGATATATATAAGTCATAGTAATAGTAATTAGGTCATTGTAATAGTAATTACGTCAAGTTTTATCCTAGTTTATAACACCTGACTATACCTAACTATAACCAAATACGTCAAGTTTTATCAAGTTTTACCCTTCGTACATGTAACAACCTCCACTTGGGTACATGTAACAACCTCCACTTGGATACGGAAACATACTATACCTAACTATAACCAATTACATCTACTTTTATCAAGTTTTATCAAGTTTTACCCTTGGTACATGTAACAACCTCCACTTGGGTACATTTGACAACCTCCACTTGGATACGGAAACATACTATACCTAACTATAACCAATTAGTATAGTTTTATCAAGTTTTACCCTTGGTACATGTAACAACCTCCACTTGGGTCCAAGTAACAACCTCCACTTGAATATGGAAACAAACAATACCTAACTATAACCAATTACGTCAAGTTTTATTAAGTTTTACCCTTGGTACATGTAACAACCTCCACTTGGATACGGAAATATTTTCATGTGTTTGTTGTACATTAGCATCCTTCTTGAATGAGATGTTAGACAAGTAATTTTATGAAAGTAACAATAATAAAACAACCGGTACATGAAACAACCTCCAGTTGGATACGGAAACATTTTCACGTGTTTGTTGTTGATTAATAGATGATAACTAAAAACGATTATATATATATATACACACACACAAACACAAACATACACTTATATGTATGTATATACAAACTATTATATAAACTAATTTTTTAAAACCCAACGTTGTTTAAAAAACATATATACACACACACAAACACACACTTATATATATGTATATACAAACTGCTATGTAAACAATTTTTTTCAAACCTAACGTTGTTTAAGAAAACCATCATAGAAAATATATGAATTTGACACTCCATGTTGGTAATTGCTTTTATCAACCAACCTGTTATAACACTAACAAATCATACTAAATTAACAAAAAAAATATATAAAAGAGTAAACGAGTCAGCTACCGATTGATAAAATGAACTAGTAATGTTCATGTGGTCATATCGTGTTGAGGCATGACTGAGTAGAACTCTAGGCCTCATATAAAGTTAGTGTATAGCCCCCCATCACCCACATGAAAAGAATTCGAGGGTCCACCATTGAACCTAACTCTAGGCCGAGCTTTAGCTCATTTAAGGTAATGTACACGAGCTCGCCCCCGACCGGTTCGCATGAGAATTTGCTTTGCATGTGAATTCGCTTCGCATGAGAATTCCCTTCGCATGAAAGAATTCATTTCGCATGGACCATTCGCCTCGCACGGACCATTCGCTTCGCATGGAACATTTGCTTCGCATGGTCCATTCGCTTCGCATGGTCATACGATGCAATTCCTGTTTATGCGAATAGAATCTCCATTTCATCATTTTTAATATTTTAAGCCATATTACTCTGTTACTCTTCCTTAAGACCCGAGTCTACCCTTTTTATAGGTTTTGGGTTGTATCAACTTTGTATACCCGTGTTTTATGAGGTCCGAACATCACCGCTTTGTCCTATAACACACCCGTGAGGTTATAACTCAACAAGTTTATGTTTTTCTTACATCTTACAGCCCGATCTATCGTAGTATCAGTTTGCATGTCGAAACCACCCATAAAAACTTAACCTTGTTGGCCAAAACTCACCTTTTGGTCTCGGTCGGGTTCGGATCTGGACAACCCGAAGATCTAATGGTGTTTCTTGTTGGTTGATGGTGTTTACACACGAGGTTCTTCCTTCCTTTGGTTCGGATTTGGATCCGGGATGAGAGAAATATGTGTGTGTGTTTGAAAAGAAAGAGAGAGAATGAGCAAATGGGTTAGTGGACAAGGTTGGGGTTTAAATACCCCACCCTATGGGCCTTGGGCCCGCATGCATTCTCTCAAGTCATTTATAAATCCTTGGACCAACACTCAATCTTTTATACTTAACAAAATTTAATAACGACACACACAACATACGTAATTAAATTCTCTTTTATTTATCTTTCTCAAAAATACGGATGTTACAGAAATTCAATGCTTGACACCAAGGGCTCCACCGAGTCAATTCTCGAACTTCAAGTGAATCAGGCGCAACAGATTGAATCCGTTGCGCCAAGGGTATTATGACACACGAAAACTTCTGGTTTAATAAATAAATATCTTAATGTAAAAATGAAAAACTTGGTGTATTTTGGTTAAAAAAAATGATTAAGGCTAATTTGTCAAAACTCATCAGTGTAAGATGGTTTGTTTTTTTTTTTGAAATTGCCATCAAAGAAACACTTACTAATGGTATTTGCCATTATGTAAACTTTGGGCATTTTCTACTCTTCCATGTTTCTTTGCCTTGGCCATCAAAAATACCACCTATCGTGGTGAAATTATCAACCCCCTTGATCTGGCGGCGCCTTTATGATAGCTCCTTTTGCATTGATCTCAACCGGACCCTTCCATGGACCATTCGAATGAACGGCAAGCGAAAAATAAGTCCCTGGTGGTATCAACGAGAAACCTGGTGGTTGTCCTTCACACGCTTCTTTCCATGCCCTCACAACTGCCTAAATTCAATCCGCTCAACAATTGTAAACAAAAATAATATAAAATCAGTATTAGTATACTCGATTACCATGATGCATGAACGCAAACACGTAACGATAAATGATGTATGCCATTATTACCGCACTATCATCGGTTATGCCATCATCCTTGGCACCTTTAGTTTTTATATTTGCTACAATGGCATGGATTGCTGAACTCAGTAACATAACAAATAGAAACGTTACTGCTCCATGGATATAATATCGAGTGTTACACATTGTTGTTTTTTACCTTTTGTATTTGATTTCTAATGTGGAGAATAATAGTAATGGTAATGGTAATATTAATAGTAATAGTAATTATATTGTAGTGATATATATAAGTCATAGTAATAGTAATTACGTCAAGTTTTATCCTAGTTTATAACACCTAACTATATCCAAATACGTCAAGTTTTATCAAGTTTTACCCTTCGTACATGTAACAACCTCCACTTGGGCACATGTAACAACCTCCACTTGGATACGGAAACATACTATAGCTAACTATAACCAATTACGTCAAGTTTTATCAAGTTTTACCCTTCGTGCATGTAACAACCTCCACTTGGGTACATGTAACAACCTCCACCTGGATACGGGAACATACTATACATAACTATAACCAATTACGTCTACTTTTATCAAGTTTTATCATGTTTTACCCTTGGTACATGTAACAACCTCCACTTGGGTACATGTGACAACCTCCACTTGGATACGGAAACATACTATACGTAACTATAACCAATTACGTCAGGTTTAATCAAATTTTATCAAGTTTTACCCTTGGTACATGTAACAACCTCCACTTGGGTCTAAGTAACAAGCTCCACTTGGATACAAAAACATACAATACCTAACTATAACCAATTATGTCAAGTTTTATTAAGTATTACCCTTGGTACATGTAACAACCTCCGCTTGGATACGGAAATATTTTCACGTGTTTGTTGTACATTAGCATATTTCTTGAATGAGATGTTAGACAAGTAATGTTATGCAAGTAACAATAACAAAACAACCGGTACATGAAACAACCTCCACTTGGATACGGAAACATTTTCACGTGTTTGTTGTTGATTAATAGATGATAACTAAAAACGATTATAAAAACACAGTTTTTTAAAACTGTTATGTATACACACACACACACTTATATGTATGTATATACAAACTGTTATATAAACTAGTTTTGTAAAACCCAACGTTGTTTAAAAAACATATATATACACACACAAACACACACTTATATATATGTATATACAAACTGTTATGTAAACAAGTTTTTTAAAACCTAACGTTGTTTAAGAAACCATCATAGAAAATATATGAATTTGACACTCTATGTTGGTAATTGCTTTTATTAACCAACCTGTTATAACACTAACAAATCATACTAAATTAACAAAAAAAATATATAAAAGAGTAAACGAGTCAGCTACCGACTGATAAAGTGAACTAGCAATGTTCATGTGGTCATATCGTGTTGAAGCACGACTTAACAGAACTCTAGGCCTCATATAAAGTTAGTGTATAGACCCCCACCGCCCACATGAAAAAAATTCGAGGGTTTACCACTGAACGTAACTCTAGGCCGAGCTTTGGCTCATTTAATGTAATGTACACGAGCTCGCCCCCGACAGGTTTGCATGAGAATTCGCTTCGCATGAAAGAATTCACTTCGCATGGACCACTCGCCTCGCACGTACCATTCGCTTCGCACCATTTCCTTCGCATGGTCCATTCGATTCGCAAGGTCCATTCGCTTTGCATGGTCATGCGATGCGATTAGAATCTCCGGGATGAGAGAAATATGTTTGTGTGTTCTTGAATGTGTTTGAAAAGAAAGAGAGAGAATGAGAAAATGGGTTAGTGGACAAGGTTAGGGTTTAAATAATCCACACTTTGGGCCTTGGGCCTGCATGCATTCTCTCAAGTCCATTTATAAGTCCTCGGACCAACACTCGATCTTTTATACTTAACGAAATTAAATAACGACACACACAACATACGTAATTAAATTCTCTTTTATTTATCTGTCTCAAAAATACGGATGTTACAGTAATTCAACGCTTGGCACCAAGGTCTCCACCGAGTCAAATCTCGAACTTCAAGTGAATCTGGCGCAACAGATTGAATCTGTTGCGCCAAGGGTATTATGACATGAAAACTTCTGGTTTAATAAATAAATATCTTAATGTAAAAATGAAAAAGTTGGTGTATTTTGGTTAAAAAAAATGAGTAAGGCTAATTTTTCAAAACTTATTGGTGTAAGATGGTTTGTTTTTTTTTTTAAATTGCCATCAAAGAAACACTTATTAATGGTATTTGGCAATTTGTAAACTCTGGAAATTTTTTAATCTTCCATGTTTCTTGGCCTTAGCCATCAAAAATACCACCTATCATGGTGAAATTATCAACACCCTTGATGTAGTTCCAACAATCTATTAGGAACTTCCCAAGATCCGGCGGCACCTTTATGATAGCTCCTTTTGCATTGATCTCAACCGGACCCTTCCATGGACCATTCGAATGAACGACAAGTGAAAAATAAGTCCCTGGTGGTATCAACAAGAAACCTGGTGGTGGTCCTTCACACGCTTCTTTCCATGCCCTCACAACTGCCTAAATTCAATTTGCTCAACAATTGTAAACAAAAATAATATAAAATCAGTATTAGTATACTCGATTACCATGATGCATGAACGCAAACACGTAACGATAAATGATGTATGCCATTATTACCGCACTATCATCGGTTATGCCATCATCCTTGGCACCTTTAGTTTTTATATTTGCTACAATGGCATGGATTGCTGAACTCAGTTACATAACAAATAGAAACGTTACTGCTCCATGGATATAATATCGAGTGTTACACATTGTTATTTTTTACCTTTTGTATTTGATTTCTAATGTGGAGAATAATAGTAATGGTAATGGTAATGGTAATATTAATAGTAATAGTAGTTATATTAGTAGTAATAATATATATAAGTCATAGTAATAGTAATTAGGTCATTGTAATAGTAATTACGTCAAGTTTTATCCTAGTTTATAACACCTAACTATACCTTACTATAACCAAATACGTCAAGCTTTATCCAGTTTTACCCTTGGTACATGTAACAACCTCCACTTGGATACGGAAACATACTATACCTAATTATAACCAATTACGTGTAGTTTTATCAAGTTTTACCCTTGGTACATGTAACAACCTCCACTTGGATACGGAAACATACTATACCTAACTATAACCAATTACGTCAAGTTTTATTAAGTTTTACCCTTGGTACACGTAACAACCTCCAATTGGGTCTATGTAACAACCTCCACTTGGATATGAAAACATACAATACCTAACTATAACTGTAGGTCCCAAGTCGGGTGGATCAAACAACGTCTTTGGATCAACCTAACTTAATGCTAGCGGAAATCACAGTAAGCAACCAAGAGGTGTCGGATCTTGAGTTTATTTTCAGTCCCGGATAGTAGAAGTTAGAGTGAGATAAAGTAATAGAGATCTTGCAAAAGGTTTTCTTATGTATATCAAACTTCAACAAACTTGCGTCTCATGGCATGCTCCCTATTTATAGGGAAGCATGCATGAGAAGTATGATATGTCAAATGCCCAATGGGCTTCTTTACAATGGACCGTGGCCCAACAATATACAAAATGACCCGTAGGCCTAAACATATAACTTCAACAGTACAAAAGACTAAATATACAAAATGAGACTAACAATCTCCCTTTAGTCTTTTGTATTGAAACCCGTCGGTGTCGTAAATCAGGCATTCGTCGTCGGTCAGTGGAAGTTCAACAAGTCTACGCACGAACTTGTTGAAGGCTTCCACTATCCGGTCGGTATTCTGACGGCCTATATCCTCGATGGTTCCCAGCGGCTTCTTGTAGAGCTTCTTCACATCTTCAATGTGGAGTCCCATAAGCTTATGCTCGTCAAACACTCTGATCTCGTGCATACCACGGCAGTGAATAACGGCCTCGCCGGTTTTGTTATCAAATTCCCAAACAATGAAATCTCGGAGAGTGTTGGGAAGATAAGGCTCGCCATGATAGATCTCGTGACATTCTTTGGGCGCCTTATATCTCCACATCTTGCGAGGCTCTCCGATAGCCGGGTCTATTTCTCTTGGGTTCCGGTATCTGCGACCCTTATTTGGCTCTAAGTCTTTGTAGTTGACTTTCAATTGACGCTGCAGGTAAGTCGGGACCCAACTTTCCAGTGTACTCCTAGTAGCACCAGGACCTAAAGCTTTCTGAAAGTAATTCAGATCAAGCTCTGGTAGAGTCTTCAGCTCGTGATGAGTAAGATAAATAAGATCCTCGTTGTAGCGTCTGATGGCCCAAACTTTATTTCATTGATCATATCTAGCATAGACGATTAGCGAGTCATCGTGATATGGATAGTTAAGCATGCGGGCAGACGCACAGTCCGTGACGATATGTGTCTTACGCTTCTTCTTTGGTGGTGGTGCAGGGACAGGAGCTGTTGCAGGAGCCTCTGAAGCTAGAGCAGGAGGAGTATCTGGATTTGGCGAGTAATTGATGTCATCTTCTTGTTCATTCACCGCCATTTCCTTTTCAGTTCCCTCTATGAACTCCTCAAAGCTTATACCTACATTAATAAAGTCAGCGATTACACCTATATTGTCTGTCAGAGAGATGAGATCTTTGTATAAGCTGTCAAGTATCGAATCATCCTCTCTGACTTTACTGGCTGAGCCGGGGTTAGCAGGGTCTTGAGTATCATGTTGAGATTGTGGAGGTGATTGAGTGTTAGCTCCACCTCCACCTCCTACCGTCCTGGCTCCTCCATCTTCTCCACCACCGTTGCCACCATCTTCATCATCATCATCAAAACTATCATGTACGTCATCGTTGTCGTCATCTTCTTCATCATCATCATCCTCTTCGTCTCCATCATCCTCTTCGTCTCCATCATATCCACCACCAGCGCCGCTAGATTGGCCGCCCTATTCTACTAACTGACCAAAAGTCGCCTCTCCTTCTGACACAGCAACCGATACTCCTGGCATGGCCACAAAAGGACCTGCGGCTGGTTGCAATCCACCAACTTGAGAAGTCTCACCAGACCTTCTCCAAGTTCTAAAAACAGCATCAAGCCTATCCTCCAGACCATGAAATTCGTCTTCCTGAATGCCCATCAGGTCTGAGGCCGCTTGGTTTTTGCTCACCATCTCTTCATTTGTTTTGAGTTGTAGCTCATTCAGACGCTCTTGATCTTTTAATCTTTCTTTGATGGCTTCCATGTCTGATTTGAGTAATTCAAGAGAGGTGGAAGAAGCGAGTTGATTTTCCAAATCAGCAACTCGTGAGTTTGTAGCTTCCTTCTCAACATCCCACCTTCTTGTGGCATCTTCAATTTTCTTGTTAATGCTTGTTCTGAGAGCACTAGCACTTGGTAAATTTCTTTCAAGTGTGCCCAATCGATCTCCAAGTCTAGCGTGATCGGCTCTCAGATTAGCATTCTCGGATGCCTCATGATTCATCAAAGTTTAAAGATTTTGGATGCGGGTGTGGAAGGTATTGGTCAATAACCGTTGATTTTCAGCAACTTCATCACTTGCTGCTTTTTGCTCTTCCAACACCCGTATCCTTTCCTTTAGGGCCGCCTTCTCCTTTTCGTCCTCTAGAGCCCTTTGCTTCATCTCCTTGATAAGATTGAGGAGGGCAATCTCTCGTTCTGCCCTTTTGGCGTTTGATTCCTCCAGTGCGACGATCCTATCTAGGATAGGATCAGCGTATACTGGAGGTGTCACAGACATCCGTCGTGAGATCGGTTTGGGAGAGATAATGGTGGATGGTGGGGTTGTGGTTGTTATGGGTGGTGAGGTGGTTGGCAGGGGTAGGATGATGGCTTGAGTGAGGATTTGTGAGGCTATAGTGGTGAGTGGTGTTGGTTGTGTGGTAGTTGGTGTGATGGTTTGGGTAGGTGAAGTAAGGACGGTTTTGCTCCATATGCTTGTAGTTTGAATTGGGGAGCTGAAAACTGAGGAATTGAATATGGATGATGTTGGCTGTGAAGGTGGTGTTGAGGGTTGGGTAGGTTCAGGGTGAGGTTGTTGTTGAGGTGGTGCGTGTGGTGAGGAAGGTATTTGGGGTAGGAAAGTTGGAATTGGTTGGTCTGTAGGTGAGGGTTCAGGTGAGTCATGGAGTAGGGTTTTGGTTTTCTTGGCTCTGGATTTCTTTCTGGTTTTAGTTGGTTTGAGGGCAGGGATTTGTATTTTAGTCACATCTAAGGATTTGAGGGCTTGATCTAGTGCTTCTTTAGTAATTTTTGGTTGGTCTGTGGGCTTGTCTTGTGAGGGAGACGTGACATGAGACTTGGTTGACTTCTGGGAGTCTCCATGTCTCCTCAAACGCTTTAGGGGCGGCTGGTCTTCCTCCTCCTCCTCAAGCTCTATTGTTTTGCCCTTTTCTGCTATCTTTCTCTTCAAATCGTGTTTGGCCTTTGTTCTATCTTCGGCCAGCTCATCGGACGAATCTTGACCTCCTTCAGCTACCGGTTCTGCATCACCTTCTCCTTCTTCAGATGCCTCATCCCCAGCAGGCTCTTTGTCTTTAAACAATCCAAACTTAGGCCCAGGTCGTGGTCCAGTGTATTGATGACCTCTGCCCTTGGTGCTCAACAGCATGCCAAATACTGACATCTTGATCTCGTGAACGTGAAATGGTTCGGGGTGTGACTTCTTGTCTTTTGCCTTCTTGTCTCCCGGCCGTTGAATGTCTGGGATCATATCATCCAATAATAACTGCACAAATCTTGGGTACATCAACCATGTGGCCCCACTCATGATATTTGCGAGCATGCACAAGAATATACGTCGTGAGTAATTAAACTTCTCTTTTTTGGTTCAGTGCATACATGACTCGAACCCAATCTATACTCATGCTGTCAAAACCGCCTCGAATATCTGTTAAGCAATGTGTAATGATGTGGAAGAGGAATCTCCAATACGGTGATAGATGGCTCTTCTCTAAACTTTTCCATTCCGTATCATACCCCATTTGGGTAACGAATTCTTCCAACATCTTCTTATTTCCTCTCTCATATTTGTAATCAGACTGGTCTTCGATCTTTAGCACCCTTCTAATATCCTCCTCTGTGATAGTTAATTCTTGTCTGGCAACTGTTGTGGTGAAGGACATAGAATCATCAGCAATTCTGGCGAATGCCCAGAAATCTAAGGTCCACTTGTAGTAGATTGCTGGATCTGCGGTGATGACATATAAAAGGGGCGATTGCCTGAGCCCCTTGACCATAGGAGTAAAAACCTTGTCACCCTTTGCTTTAGGCAACCATAGAGTACAAAAGTTGTTATGACCCTGAAATGTAAAAACAAAAGATCATGAGAATCATCGTTAAGTCAGACCAAGACAAACTAGATATTTACATGGATATTAATAATTTATACATTAGATAAGTTAGATTTAGCATTATGTACATTCTAGATATAATAAGTTAATAAGTTAACTTCAGCCAAATTACAAGTTAATAGGAACAAAAGGTACAAAGATCAAGTTCAGATCAGTCAACAATTTCAAACAGTGTGTTTGAGATAACAGATCAGTTGCATTGTGTTTAAATTTCTGAAAAATTTTCTAAGTATGAGTTTTTCGCATGAGAAAGAGTTTCGCTTCGCATGGTCAAGCGAAGCAAAACAGAGAAGTGTTTCGCTTCGCATGGTCAAGCGAAGCAAAACAGAAAGTGTTTCGCTTCGCATGGTCAAGCGAAGCGAAAGACCCTTCAAGTGAAAAACCTGTACTTAGTCCCTTTTAGCCACTTCTCACTTTACTCAAGATCGCCTTTAAGTGAATTGGGTTTCTGGAGGGTTTGAACTTGAAGCCCTTATGATTTCTAGGTCAATTTGTCCTATGAACAAAAACTTAAATCTACAAACTTTGTACAAATAACCCTAACACTAATAAATAATGATGATACTCAAGTTTTAAAAGTCCAAAATAGATTAATCTTTAACAGATGAACCAATTGCATATGAAGATCAATTATGAATTGATCCGACGTTTCATTTGAACCGTCGTCTCAATCCATAAGAACCCAGAAAATATGAAGATGAATGATTTATGAAGTTTTGATGTTATACCGAAGGTGGATACACTGGATTCAACGGCATAATTGTAATATTGAGGACCGGATGCTTTGAAGATTTGAAGAAAAATCTGGGTTTGTGTTTGAAGATTAGAGAGAGAGAGGAGAGTGAAAAGTTAAAATATTTTGGTGAATAGAAAAAGAGATTTTAGGTTTCCTTTATATATAGGGTCAGTCTATCTCGCGATAAGGTCAAAACATCGTGAGTATTCACCGAAAATGCACTCTTAGTCCTCGGTTTTTAACAATATTTGCATTTTCAAACCCGAAAAACATTTACCCACCGAATCCAAGCATTAAATTGTTTATAAAATTTTCTTTTGTTGGTCCATAACTGTTATCATTTGCACGATCGATCTCTTTTGTCAAAACACAACATAATAAAAGAAAAATTTTTGTTTTTAAAAAATAAAATTTAAAATTAAACAAAAAAAAAAACAAAAATTAAAACAAAAATAATAATAATATTAAATTAATTTACATAGTACTTTCTTTGATTAATTTTCAAAGAATGATCGTGACATGGAATCATATTAATTTGCAAAGCTCCATATATCACGTTTCCATTATGAAGTTATTGTCACACAAGTTCATCATTGACTGTAGATATTGTCCTTCTTTTCAACTTGACAAGTATTTTGATGCCAAAAGTGATACAATTTAGGTTCAATTTGGCACGGTGCTTATGTGGTCCCCACTCAATCTGACATGTTACTGATTCCGTCATATCTCAGGCCTTCTTTGTGTTAACATATCACCTCAACTTGACTTAAACCTTTCTTAGTTGATCACAGTACCCTTATTAACAGACTGACTTACTGTACACAGTACACAATACATATGACACTTTGTGCTTTGCACACTTGACTCAATCTAGAGGGATTAAAATAAAGCAGAAGTTCAGGCCATAACAATCAGGTCGGATAATACCATATTATCGCGCAGAGAAAGTCCAAGGCTTGAACAAAAGAAAGAAAATAAAACAAAGCAGAAGATTCAGGGCCTTAACAATCAGGTCAGATAATACCATATTATCACGCAAAGAAAATCGAAGGCTTGAATCAAAATAAATGAAGAAATAAAGCAGAAGTTAAAATTCCTAGAACTGACTCTTTTTCTGACTCTTTTTCTTGATTTTTCTTTTTCTTGCTTTTCTTGACGCTTTATTTGACTCTTTTTCTTGACTCAATGAAAATTAAAAATGACACTGATTTTTCATAAGACGACTGTGATCAGGTAAAGAGAGGCTTGGGATGACATGTGTAGTTATATTTTTGCCTTCATAAATATGACTACACGGAATCATGCAACCGCTTCAAACTTGTATATCCACTAGCACCGGCAAGAATTTAAGTTTACATCACTTGACACTTACTTGTTTGTCAAGCCTACCTACCATCAATTAATGACCCTGGAGCCTTTTGTTCTTTTCTTGTAACGCGCTAGAGTTATTACAAACCAATGTACTATCATTTTCCATATAGTCGGATCAAATTCTCAAAAATTTGAAAATTTTAATTTTCCGACTCCCTCTAAGCAGGAGCTCCCTCTAAACGGGACAATTCTTTTTGAATTTTCTTTAAATTATAAAATTAACATCTTTTTGTTAAGTCAAATGACTTGGTTTTGTTTTACTGAAAGTAAATTGAAAATCTTTTTGGTGAGTTAGAGTTAGAGTTAACTCATTTTTTCCCCCTAAAAGTGTGACATATTTGAAAAATATTTACAGTTCTAACTAAAAGATAGACAATAAAAATTTACTTAAAGGAGATCATGCCCAATGACTCAACGAGAAATAAAAATCGGGCACGACAGAAGGCTTTTGTAAAGAGATCAGCAAAGTTAAAATCAGTATGGACTTGTTTATGTCGACAAGCTTACGATCATAACAATCACGAATAAAATGTATTCGGATGTCTATGTGCTTAGTCTTTGAGTGCTGGACTGGGTTTTTGACAATAGCAACGACCGCCTCATTATCACATTTGATTGTTGATCCGTAGAAATTCAAACCGTAATCCAGCAGCTGATGCTGGATCCAAATCACTTGAGAGCAGTAGCTGGATGCGGCGATGTACTCGGCTTCTGCTGTGGATGTAGACACAGTGAGTTGTTTCTTGCACTGCCATGAGATCAGCCGATCTCCCAGGAATTGACATCCACCAGATGTGGATTTTCAGTCCAAGTGGCATCCTCCATAATCACTGTCGGTGTAAGCATGAAGTTCCAAGGGAGAAGTCTTTGGGTACCAAAGACCCAAACGTGGTCTCCCTTTCAAGTATCTGAAGATACGTTTGACAGCAGTCATGTGGGATTCTTTTGGGTCAGATTGATATCTGGCACACTGGCAAACAGGGAACATGATGTCCGGTCTGCTTTCAGTGAGATACATCAGGGAACAAATCATTGACCTATAAAGATGTTGATCGACTGGCTTTCCTGATGGATCAGGAGCGAGAACAGGACGAGTAGCGATTTGTGTCATAAAAGCAGTTGAGTCCTTGAATCCAAATTTCTGAACAATGTCATGAACGTACTTTTCTTGGTTAATTAAAGTCCCGTCCATCTTTTGCTCAACCTGTAAGCCCATGAAGAAAGTCATCTCCCCTAAGGAACTCATTTCAAATCGGTTTTGCATGATCTCAGAAAACTCCTTGCACAGAGTCTCATTCATGGACCCGAAGATAATTTCATCAACATACACTTGAACAAGAATCAAATCATCCTTCGCTTTCTTGACAAAGAGAGTTTGATCAACAATGCCTCTCTTTTATCCATTCTTTACTAAATGATCAGCCAGTGTGGCATACCAAGCACGAGGAGCCTGGTGAAGACCATAAAGTGCTTTGTCAAGTCGGTAAACGTGGTCAGGATAATTTGGGTCTACAAAACCTGGAGGTTGGCTCACATAAATTTCTTCTTTTACTTTCCCGTACAAGAAAGCAGTCTTCACATCCATCTGATATACTTTGAAATTCATATACGACGCATAGGCCAAAAAGATACGAATTGCTTCCAATCTGGCCACAGGTGCATGAACTTCATCATAATCAAGTCCTTCTCGTTGCCAAAAACCTTGTACGACCAATCGGGCTTTATTTCTGATGATCACCCCCTTGTCATCTTTCTTGTTACGGAATACCCATTTTGTTCCGATTGGTTTCTTGTGATTTGGTTTCTTCACCAGCTTCCAAACGTTTAGCTTCTTGAACTGCAACAGTTCTTCTTGCATTGCATCAACCCAAGAATTTACCTTCAAAGCAACTTTGTAGTCCTTGGGCTCTACTTGAGAGATAAAACAGGCAAAAAGACATCTGTTTATGTTACCAGAAGTGCTGCGCGTTTGGATGCCAGCGGATGGATCGCCTATGATGTTCTCAGTCGGATGTCGACGATGGATCAGTAATTGTGGAGTGGGTTCGACACTCTCGACTGGTGTTGCCTCCAGTTCAATGGCCAGGCTCTCTATGGGACAAAAGACCATAGTCACATCAACAGCAGCATTTGGTTGTGGATCCCTTGCGTTTTCTTCTTGATCAACCAAATGTTCGTGAGCGATGGTGCCTTCCCATAGGTTGTCGTAGAAAGGTACAACAAAATCAGGAACTGATGATGAGATGGTGCTGCGAGAATTTCCAATGGGAACGGTGTCAATCTGCACATCCTTTTAAACAGCTTCCTCTGCAGATCCATGAGCGTCCTCACCTGAGGAAGGTGTAGGAACTCATTCAACTATACTTGGATCAACAGTTGGGGAAGTATTCGTTTGGTGGGTTTGTTGATCTGCCGCTTGATTGGTCTGAACGCCTTCAACATTGTCAGCTGACATAAATGAGTCGGAGTCTGAATCATCTGTGTCTTCGACCACGGGTATTTCAGTAGATTCTGCAGATGTTTGTACATTAACTACCGGGACAGGTTGATTAGCCATATGTGGAACATTAAGTTCGGGTGCAGGTGCAGCAATTTGTATGTCTGTCAGACCTTTCATAACAGCATGCATCAAGATTGATTGATCAAAAATTGTCGAAGTTGGTGCAGAAAATCAGGAGACATCACTGGCGCAGAAGATGGTACATACATTCCTCGAAACTGCCTGAACAAGCCTTCATAATCAAACATCCAATTAGGACCATTGTGTGCATCGGTAGGGTTTAGTTCTTGCCAATCGATGTTTTAGGACTCCAAAATCACTCGGGATTTCTTGTTGAACACACGATAAGCGCTTTTGTTAGCGGAATAACCTACAAAGTAGCACTCATCTGCCTTTTCAGCAAACCTTGAAGTTGTGGAAACATTAGATTGAAGCACTGTGCAAGGACAACCGAATGTCTTGAAGAAATTAACCCTTGGCTTGTTTCCATAAAAGACTTCATAAGGTGTCTTATTCAGTCTTTTATTCAGCAACACGTGATTCTGAGTGTAGCACGCAGTGTTAATGGCTTCCCCCCAGAAGAATAAAGGATGTTTGGAGTATGACAGCATGGTTCTTGCAGCTTCAACTAGTGTACGATTCCGTCGTTCAGCCACCCCATTTTGATCAGGAGTGTAGGGTGCACTGAACTAATGAAGAATCCCCTTGTTATGACAGAATTCGTTGACAGCCTTGTTGCAGAATTCTGTTCCATTGTCACTTCTGATGCACTTTACAAGGATGAGATGTCTCATCCTTGTGACCTAGCAGAAAAGTCCAACTGAAACGCGAGTAATCATCAGTAATAACCAGACAATAGGCTTTTCGACCTATTGCCATTGGTTGAACAGGACCAAAAAGATCCATATGCAACAGTTGAAGAGTAGAGTTCATGGAATTGACCATTTTAGGGCAGTGAGGGAGTTTGTGCTGTTTGCACTTAGAGCAAGATAAACATTTTTCAGCACAATGAAATGATTTTACAGGCAAGCCCCTCACATGATCACCTTTAACCAACTTATTCAAGTTCTTAAAGTTCACATGCCCTAGACGTCGATGCCATAAGGATGAGTCGTTCTCCGAGGCCTTGGACATCAAACAAGAAGCAGTACACATGGAATAATTGCTTCTCATGTCCAGAATGTATGCGTCATTGTGCCTCGGAGTACGTAACATGATCCACTCTTTCGGGACTTTAAAAACTGGTTTAAGAATAAGACATTCATTTTCAGTGAAAAGAGTTGAAAATTTCTTATCGCAGATCTGAGAGACACTGAGTAAGTTGTGATTGAGTTGTTCCACAAGATTGACTTCGTCGAAGGTCAATGTGCCATTGGAGACCTTGCCTTGTTTCGTGATTTCTCCTCCTATATCACCAGCAAAGGAAACATGTCCACCATCGAAGGGCTTTATATCAAACAATAGGGACTCATCTCCTGTCATATGTCGGGTACAGCTGCTGTCCAAGTACCAAATACTGTTGACAGGCCTTCCAGGCTGACCCTACATACATGAGCCGCTAGTTAGTAGAAGGGTCCCGAGACGAACTTGTCTCGGGAAAAGCAAACAGAAAATCACCCAATTTTATTTTATGATGTTAGAAAATATAATCTTTTGGAGAATCCGAATCTGAAGTGCAATCACTCGAGGAACTGGTGTTGGGATTCCCTAGGTTCTTAAAAGATTTTCTTGATTGCCTTCATTTTGACTTGGGTTTGATTGTCAAATCTTCTTTGTTTGCTTTTGAAAATGGTTTAGAGGGGTTTTTAGAGTTTTCAGCTTCTGACCCTTTTGCTAACCGCTTCCTTTCTCTTTGTGTAAGCTAAAAAGGTTTGTTGGGTTTGTCAGTTCTTTTAATTGTTGAATCCGTGTTACTGGCTGAGGTACAAGTTTGATAAGACAATTTCTTAGGTTGAACGTTTAACTCAGTAAATGTCTCACCAAACCTGCTTTTGGCGTCTCTTTGTTGCTTATGCAAGTTCCTGCAGTGTCTCGCAAGATGAGAGGATTACCACACATAAAACAACATTTTCTTTTGTTACAATCATAGACATGTTGATCACTGAAATATGTGGGGTGAGGTGATGTGGGAGAGTTAATGGATTGAAAACCTCTATCTATGAACACGTTTGAATGATTCGATGCAAAGTAATTTGACTGCCTGGGTTTATGACCAGTGTAGTAGTAGGTACTATTAAATTGATCATAAGATTGAGAACTATTTCTATTAGTGGTATTATGTGAAAATGAAGTTTTCTTTGAACGCATATATTTACATGACGTGCTTGGTTTTTCATTTTCAAAGACAATTTCTTGTTTTCGTAAGTCCTCAAAATCATGATCAGTTGACAGGCACCTAGAACTTGTTTGTTCATTAACCTCAGTTACATTTGTTTCATCAAATATTGTTTCATGCTCAGAATCAGATGAAGAACATTCACTTTCATTACATACTTCTTTATAATTTTCTTCACGAGAGGTTTCACAAAATACAGGTTTTGATTCTGACATTAAACAATCCAACATTGATTCACAAACTTTGTTACAGACAGAGTTATTAATGCTTTTGGTTAGACCCACACATGACTCAAAACGTGGTTCTAATCCTCCATGTTGCTTAAGATCCTGATTAAGTTTCCCACAATCACCATTGTTTACATTTCCTGCTTCACAAGACACATTGACGTTAGCATTTTCAAATGATTGAATTGGAGCAACAGTCTGAGATGATGCGGGAATAAATGTCGCAGGTTTTGGTATCCTACCAACACCGTATGCCATTTCCTCATCAAGACAAGTATTATAACTAAAGTGGGGTAAACTGGTGTAGTTATCATTGAATGGTGGTGGTACGGCTGTGTAGTCGTACCCCAACCCCGTTTTAACTTTAGTACTTCTCTAGGGTCCAATAAGATTATCTAACTTCTCAGATGATGACTCAAACCTTTCGACTTGTTTTTCCATTTCTTTCTTATTAGTAACTTCGAGTCTTAATTTCGTAATTTCTTCATTTAAATTATTGATTATGTCCTTATGGTAAGTGACATTATGTTTTTCTCTAAAAATTTCAAGTCTAAGATTAGTGACATCATCGTGATGAGTTTTGATCTTTTCAATGTAGATCTTATCAGCTTTTACATATTCAGTGTTCAGCTGACGAAGTTTTTCATTTTCTTCCAAAACTTCGTCTTGCAAATATCTATAGTATGTAACTTTTTTGACACATGCTTCTATGTAGAGATTTCGTTTTACCTCATCGAGGTGTGATGCACAAGAATCGACAGCAGAAGATGAAGATGGTTCATCGTTTGAAGTGAAAGCCATGCTAGCCATATTTAAAGGATTCTGCAACTCTTGAAACTGTTCGTCCAAATTCATATCGGTGTGGATTCCTGTTTAAGAAACAAGGGCTCTTGAATTTGAGCTTGAGCTACCCTTGTGTGAACGATTTCCGATTCTTTGAGCTGAGTTGTTTGCCCTTTGATCCACAGGCCTCTTTCCAGCAGCTTTTGCGTCCTCTTCTTCAGTAACTTCTGTCACCTGTATATCGTTTGCTGGTTTGGGAGGATTTGTGCATTCTCTAGCAAAATGACCCATCTCTGCACAGTTGCAGCATCGAAGCTTGCTCTTGTTAAAACCAATTCGCTTTCGATCCGAATCATTGAAGCTGTCTTTTCCGTAGGTTTCGATGAAGTTGGTGGCCCTTTGCACAGCCATGGCCATCTGATACTTGATGTCTATTTTCTCAAGATCCTTTTGATTTATGTCTTTCAGATCACCAATTTCAAACTGAACAGGTAACAAATTCCCTTGCAACAGCTCTTCATGACAAGACAGAAAGGCTTTAACTAGTGTCACATTTGAATCATTTAGCATGGGAATTGCTTCGCAATAGCTGGATGGCTTATTTGTTTGAGGTTTTGGTGCAGAAATTCCATGTTCTTTCAGAGCTTGAGCAACTGCACTGTCGACTGCTTTTTGAAATGAACTTGCACTGGATGGAGTTGATGGAGATGAAAGCGGTTGATTGTGAAGGGATAGTTGGTGAGTACTTGGGATTAGTCACGGGATATACATTCGGTTGGGTTTTGCTGACAAAAGCTATTGGCACACTTGAGGATGTAGAACTTACTCCGGCTTGATTCAGAGAATTCATGTGATTGTTTATCCTCATCTGTTCATCCATTTCGAATGATTTGATGGTGGATATTAGTTCACCATTTGTCATCCCATTTAGATTTGTGGTTCTCTTGATAGTTATTGTGTTTACACTCTAACTGTAAGGAAAAGAGTTCATCAACTTGTGATTTACCTCAGTGTTGGGAATGTTAACACATGTAGCTCTTACTTTGACCATGAGCTTCTCAAACGTTTTCACTAAGTCAAGCACAGCTTCACCAGTTCCTTCTTGTTTTCTCTTATTTCAGCATTTCCTTCAACCATTTCAACAAGAGCTTCCCATAAACCCTTGGCACTTCTGTGTTCTCGTAGTGTTTTTGTGATTTCATTTGACAGACAGACTGTCAACAACAGAAATGCGTTCTTATCTTGTGCTAATTTATCCAAATCATCTTGATCATAATTCTCTAGTGCCTTAGGCTGTTCTCCAGCATCAGTGCGAGTTATTGGAACATGAGGACCAACTTCAAAACATCTCATTAAATCAGTTTCAGTTAATGAGATGAAGTTCATGAACCTCCATTTAAAATCAATGAAGTTATCATCTAAGGTCATAAACTTAGGAGGTTTCTGAGGAGTTCCAACTTGATTTTTTAACAACAAATAACCCTTCAATAACTTTGAATCAGTACTGGCCATGGTGTAAGTCTTCAAAAGAAATTAATCTTCCAAACAGTTAACCTTTTTCGCTTAAATAGCCTCAAGCGAAGCGAAAGGATCCCAAGCGAAGCGAAAGGATCTCAAGCGAGGCAAAAGGAATCCCAAGCGAAGCGAAAGGATCCCAAGCGAAGTGAAAGGATCGCAAGCGAGGCAAAAGGAATCCCAAGCGAAGCGAAAGGATCCCAAGCGAAGCGAAAGGATCGCAAGCGAAGCAAAAGGAATCCCAAGCGAAGCGAAAGGATCCCAAGCGAAGCGAAATGAATCCCTTATCAAACCAACAAACCTGGAATCCGTAAATATCACCTTTAACACTTATGACTTTCAACACAAACACATTCCAAGACATTTTATGAAGATGTTGCCAATTCTTTTTGTATATATATATATATATATATATATATATATATATAGGAACACTTTGAACACTTATTTTCTTCATTTCAAGATCAAAACCCAAGGTTGTGATCCAAAAACCCTCAACTAGTGAGCCGAAGCTCTGATACCAATTGTAGGTCCCAAGTTGGGTGGATCAAACGTCTTTGGATCAACCTAACTTAGTGCTAGCGGAAATCACACTAAGCAACCAAGAGGTCTCGGATCTTGAGTTTATTATTCAGTCACGGATACTAGAAGTTAGAGAGAGAGAAAGTAATAGAGATCTTTCAAAAGGTTTTCTTATGTATATCAAACTTCAACAACCTTGCTTCTCATGGCATGATCCCTATTTATAAGGAAGCATGCATGAGAAGTATGATATGTCAAATGCCCAATGGGCTTCTTTATAATGGACCGTGGCCCAACAATATACAAAATAACCCGTAGGCCCAAACATATAACTTAAACAATACAAAAGACTAAATATACAAAATGGGACTAACAATAACTAATTACGTCAAGTTTTATCAAGTTTTACCCTTGGTACATGTAACAACCTCCACTTGGATACATGTAACAACCTCCACTTGGATACGGAAACATACTATACCTAACTATAACCAATTACGTCAAGTTTTATCAAGTTTTACCCTTGCTACATGTAACAACCTCCACTTGGATACGGAAACATTTTCACGTGTTTGTTCTACATTAGCATCCTTCTTGGATATGGAAACATTTTCACATGTTAGACAAGTAATGTTTTCCAAGTTACAATAACAAAACAACTGGTATATGAAACAACCTCCACTTGGATATGGAAACATTTTCACATGTTTGTTGTTGATTAATAGATGGTAACTAAAAATGATTGTAAAATCATAGTTTTTTAAAACTGTTATATATATATATACACACACACAAACACACACTTATATATATGTATATACAAACTGTTATATAAACAAGTTTTTTAAAACCTAATGTTGTTTAAAAAACCTTCATAGAAAACATATGAATTTGACACTCCATGTTGGTAATTGCTTTTATCAACCAACCTGTTATAATACCAACAAATCATACTAAATTAACAAAAAAAAAAAGGATCAAAGAGTAAACAAGTGATTGATAAAATGAACTAGCCATGTTCATGCGGTCATATCATGTTTAGGCATGACTGAACCGAACTCTAGGCCTCATATAAAGTTAGTGTTAAGCCCACCGACCGTCCCCATGAAAAAAATTCGAGGGTTCACCACTGAACCGAACTCTAGGCCGAGTTTTGGCTCAGTTAAGGTAATGCACACGAGCTCAAGCCAAGCTTAGGCTTGTTTGAGGTTTTTTCAAAAATTATAAAAAATAGTAAAGAATTAATTACAAAATATAAACGAGTCGATCTCCGGTTTAAAAAAACACGACTCACTAGCCAAGCTCAAGCTTTAGATAAGAGAGCTTGAAACGAGCCGAGCTACTTGAGATTGGATCAATAAAAAGCTTGAAACGAGCTGAGCCTTATCTAGTCGAGCCTCGGCCTCATATAAAGCTCGTTTAATTATTGAGTCGAAGCCTTGTGCGTTTCAAAATCTTAGCTCTTTTGAACTTCTATATATTAATTTCACACCATACCCAAGCTCAAGCCGAGCTTTGGCTCATTTAAGTTACTGCACACAAGCTTGAGCAAAACTTAATACTCATTTAAGATTTTCACAAAATTTATAAAAATAATAAAAAAATGTATTAATAAATAAAAACGAGCCAAGCTTGAGCTTAAAAAAACACGGCTCATGAGCTGAGCTCAAGCTTTGGCTCAATTAAGGTGCTGCACATGAGCTCCAGCCAAGCTTAGGCTCGTTTAAGTTTTCTCAAAACTTATTAAAAAATGTATAAAAATTAATTAATAAATATAAACCAACCAAGCTCAAGCTTAAAAAAAACACTACTCATAAGCTGAGCTGAGCTCGAGCTTTAGAAAAAAGAGCTTTAAACGAGCCAAGCTCAATACATGTGAATTAACATAATGAATGCATATTTAACAATGAATATAACATGAATAAACTAAACAACCTGATCGGAATTGGTGCTGTTTCTGATTACAATTGTTCCGGTAACTGCCGACTGAAATTATCTACCTACCAAACAAATCATGTTAAAAGAACCCTATTAAATCACTGCATACGTACCAATAAATCTAAAGTCAAGTGCAGTAACATATTAAACCATGTATATGAAGGATACGGTATCGAGATCTTCAACATTAAAAAGGGGTAGTTATATGGTTAACTAAAGTGACGAGGAAACAACTATGTCCATGTAGCATCTCCCATCATCACTACTCGTTTTCCATTTCAAACAAGCTGTAAACAGAATACATATTAATTCATATAAAAATTTAAAACAAGATATCTAGATAGAATAATATATATTTTGTTTCGTGTATATTGAGTAGCAAAACTATAAAGAATAATTAAATAAAAAAACATCAGGTAGGTGTGTGAAGAAATCAAAACTGGCATGTGGTTAAACTCATGCTCACAATCATTTAAAATAACTACTAAATAGCGAATCTTGAACAAACTCTAGACATTTTGAAACCAAAACTCCAAGTACAGCCCTATTGTTTTTATAAAAGTTATTTGATGCATACAGATCACCATTTGCAGATATTAAACATTTTCACTAAAACCTAACCTTCGATTTAAAATCAGTGCAAAACATATCTTTATTTTGGTTAGTTTAAAATCAGTGCAAACCATACCTCCATCACTAGCTTGACCATCACCCCAGTCACCAATATGACCACCACCTCTCACAATACCTCGAATGCTTCAAAGACCACAAATTGAACACCACCTTGATCACCAGACCACCCAGCACATCGACTACCAGATAGAACACTACCTTGACCCATTGTACGTGTCATGATAACTACAACAAAAACATAATTCAGATTCAACAATCACTGAATCGCTAGATTCGTTTCTAAAACCCTAGAATGCATAAATAGTAAACGAACATCAATTCAAATCCAACAATCTTTGAATCACTAGATTCAACTCAAAATAAACCACCAGCATTACAAATTAATCAATTATAACACCCATAATGTGATTACTGAAACTTATCTTCATGAAATCAATACAAATAACCAGCGCTACTGAAAATTTAACCGATATAAACCAAAAGTGGACCAAAAGTGTACATGCCTTAACCTAATTGTAGCAACAGAACACTTAGTTCCAAAATAAAAATTCATTCGTGTCAATTCGGAATCTAGCAAAACCTAATTAACCGATGAATCTAGCAAAACCTAATTAACCGAGGAGTGATGACAAAACAGACCAGACAAATTAATCGACGAAGCGGTGGAGATGATTGTCGGAGCAGATGTTTAATGGCAGCAGAGATCGTCGGAGCTATGTTTTACAGCACCGGAGATCGTCGGAGCGATGAAGTGGTGGATATGATCGTTAGAGCAGATGCTTGGGGTAGTTAGGTTAGAATAGTTCACCATAGAACATGATAATAACCGAGGAATACGCCGTAAATATTATTATTTTTTATTCTTTTTCAATCATTCATTATCTTGTATTTTCAACATTGGAAACATCCAAGCCATTAAAAAGAGTGATAGGTAAACGGGCAACAAGCTGCGTCGCAACCCCTTTTAGATATCAAACTCAATCTTACTAAGAACAAATTTTGGTTCATAGAGCCGATAAATTACTATGCATGACCCTTTGAACCCTATAAATATACCCCTATACTTTTGAATAGTATAATAATAATAATATACGGATAATATAATTTTACTTCAATATTTATATCATTCCTTTGCCCTGGCGTACTGGTTACTTTCCCATCTGTAGGCCTTAGCACCAGTGCTCGAGTTCTTTTAGCAGCATCAGATGCTCTAGTTTTTTTTAGCAGATTTTGTAAACTAATCTGATAAGTCAAAAGATTGGCTGTTAGCAAATTGATTTCCAGGAATTGCCTTTCTCTTGAAAGGTGGAGTCATGATTTCACAATCACAAAAAAAAAAACTGAATTGCAACAGATGCAATTAATTAACAAATTGAAAAGAGATTGAGATATGAACAAGATAACATAAACACAGATTTGATATATCACTTAAAAATCGTTTCTTGTTCTACAACATACAAACTGAAACATTCGATGGTTTATATATAGGGGATGAAGAGGCGTTTCCAAACGTTGCTTTGATCAGTCATGACGGTTGTTAAACAACCATCTAACGTTGTTGTTTGGTTGCCATACTTCTGCCCTAATCTGAATGTTTACATACTAATACATGGGCCTTATTTTTCCTAAAGTCTTTATGGCCCAATACTAATAAAACAACTATTTTAAATACAAACTTTAATTTAAATAAACTAACGTAGCAGCCATTTTGAACAAGGAATATTATCCAATACTCCCCCTTAATCCTTGTTCAACATGTTCTTCATTTTCCGGGTTTCGGTGTTGCATCTTCTTCCAAGTCTTCAATTCCTTCGAGTAAATCGAAATCGAACTCGTCTTCGTAGCTTGCATCTATTAAACCTTGTAGTATTTGATCATCTTCATTAATAGGAATCTCTCCTTCTTTAACTTCTTGAATTGCACTTGGACCGGGATCATCCTTAACTTCTTCGTCTTTTGCATCAATGTCGGGATCAACCATTGTCTTGTTTTGATTCATTTTCATGCTTGTCTCACCAAGCATCTTATCTTTCTCTATCCCGTATTGCCATGCCATCAATTCCAAATAACCATGGTATATTATATTGAGATTTACACCATAGTTTTCGTTTAAACCAAGCATTTTTGCTATCTCGGGGCACTTTCCTTCATTCGAGACATCCTTATTTCCACTTGAACAATTCGCTGCACGATATCCACGAATATGGCATTTGTAACATTTGATCTTCATATCTTTTGAAACTTTTGATGATTCCATTTTTGCACTTGTTGGACAATCACGTTCAACATCACAATCATTAAAGCATTTGGCCTTACCTTTATCACCGGTAGCCAATTGATCATTGCCATAATTCCTCTTCCAATTATTCTTTGAATTAGACCCAAGAGACAATCTTGCCACATTCCCTACCCTTTTCTGTTCTTCATAAGAACGAGGGATTTCCTTGTTGATCCTCCGCTGCCCTACACAAGAACACTGGATCAATTTCCCATTCCTACTATGTTCACACTTTGAACATGATTCTGAAACACAATTAGAAATAAAAATAAAAGAGGGTAAACGGATTGTAATTGGAAGTTTTAACCCAACACTTACTAAAATTCGAAATGCAAATTGGCTTCCATTTCCCCTTGGCTCTAATGCCAATGTTAGCAAATTGATTTCCAGGAATTGCCTTCCTCTTGAAAGGTGGAGTCATGATTTCACAATCACAAAAAAAACTGAATTGCAACAGATGCAATTAATTAACAAATTGAAAAGAGAGTGAGATATGAACAAGATATCATAAACACAGATTTGATATATCACTTACAAATCGCTTCTTGTTCTATAACATACAAACTGAAACATTTGATGGTTTATATAGGGGATGAAGAGGCGTTTTGTAGGTCCCGAGACGGGTGGATCTAACAACGTTCTTGAATCAACCTAACTTAGTGCTAGCAAAAATCAAACTAAGCAACCTAAGATGTCTCGGATCTTGAGATTTATGTTCGGTTTTGGGGGAGAGAGAGAGAGAGAAAACGAGAGAGAAAGCAAGTGTGTGTTAAGAGTTTTTGGCAAAAGGTTCTCCTTTCTCATGGCATGCTCCCTATTTATAGGGAAGCATGCATGAGAAGCATTTCATTTCTCTTGCCCAATGGGCTTCAATACATTATTTCTCTTGGGCCTACAACATACAAAATACCCAAAACGGCCCATTACATTATAACTAATACAAAAGACTAATATAAACAAAATGGGACCTAACAATCTCCCTCTAGTATTTAGTATTGGAACCCGTCGGTGTCATAGACCAAACATTCGTCATCTGTTAGTGGAAGTTCAACAAGTCTACGCACGAACTTGTTGAAGGCTTCAACTATCAGGCCGGTGTTTTGATGTCCCAAGTCCTCGACGGTTCCCAGTGGCTTGTTGTAGAGCTTCTTCACATCCTCAATGTGCAGTCCCATAAGCTCATGCTCGTCAAAAACTCTGATCTCATGCATATCACGGCAGTGGATGACGGCTTCACCTGTTTTATTGTCAAACTCCCAATCAATTAAATCTCGGAGAGTGTTGGAAAGATAGGGCTCGCCATGATAAATCTTGTGACAGTCTTTCAGCGCCCTGTATCTCCACATGGTGCGAGGCTCTCTGGTAGCTGGGTCTATCTCCCTAGGGTTCTTGTACTTGCGACCCTTATTCAGCTCGAAATCTTTGTAGTCGACTTTCGATTGACGTTGTAGGTAATCTGGGACCTAACTCTCCAACGTACTCCCTACTGCACCATGGCCTAGAGCCTTTCGTAGATAATTAATGTCAAGCTCTGGTAGTGACTTTAGCTCATGGTGGTTGAGATAGATCAGATCGCCGCTATATCGTCTGATGGCCCAAACATTGTTCCGCTTATCATACTTCGCATAGGAAATTAGCGAATCGTCATGATAAGGGTAGTTGAGTAAGCGAGCACACGCACGGCTTGACACAATATGCGTTTTTCTCTTTTTCTTTGGTGGATCGTGTGTCAAGTCAGCTACCGAACTAGAGATGGGATTAATTGCAGGAACCTCTGATGCTTGAGCTGGTGGAGTGTCAGGATTCGGCGAGTAGTTGATGTCGTCATCTGGTTCGTTCACTGCCTCCTCCGTTCTTGCTATAAAATCTTCAAAACTCATACCTGCATCAATAAAAGCATCAACCACTCCTGTAACATTACCTTCAGAAAAGACATCTTTATATAGATAGTCGATCTGAGAGTTGTGCTCCCTGACTTTGCTGGCAGAGTCGGGATCAATAGGGTCTTGAACATCATGTTGAGAATGTGGAGCTGATTGAGTTTTATCTCCACCTCCACCTCCTGCTCCTCCACCTCCTCCGTTTCCTCCTTCATCATCATCACCATCTTCCTCATCAAAACTGTCGTGTACGTTCTCGTCCTCATCACTATCATCTTCGTCACCATCTTTATCATCATCTTTATCATCTTTCTCACCTTCTTCACCACCACCTCCTTTACCACTCTCAGCCTGGCCTCCCTGTTGTACAACATGACCAACAGTCGCCTCATCTCTGGAATCTATACTCTGTATACCTCGCAAGGACGCGCTTGGTCCTACGGTTCGTTGAGATCCCTCTATTCTCAAGGTCTCACCAGCCCCCCTCTATCTTCTGAAAACAGTATCAAGCCGATCTTCCAACTCATGAAATGCATTGGTAGAGGCTTGATGCTTGTTGAGTAATTCGTCGATGAGCTTTGATTGGCGTTCGTTCAATTTTTCTTGTACAGCCTGTTTAGCCTGAAGATCTTCAACTTCTGATCTCAGCCTTGATTTCTCAGCGATCAGTGAATCAGATGAGCTTGACTGATTCTCGAGTACTGAGATCCTTGAGTGTGTGGCCTCTTTTACCACATCCCAATTAATAACAGTGTCATCAATCTTTTTGAAAAGATTAGCTTGAAGTACAGTGGCAGAAGGTAGGTTCCTTTCAAGTGTTGCTATTCTATCGGCGAGTCTGGATTGTTCTTGTCATATTTCTGCATTCTTTGTGGACTCGTGACTCATGAGCAGCTGCTGATTCTGGAATCGGGTGTGCAACGTATTGATCAATTGTCTTTGATTTTCCATTTGGGCCTCTTTCACCACCTTTTCATCCTCCAGAACCTGAATCCTTGCTTTCAAATCTTCCTTTTCTTTTTCGTCCTCATGCCCCTTCTGCTTCATCTCCTTTATATACCTTAGAAGCCTAATTTCCCGTTCTTCCCTCTTTGCGTTCGATTCCTCCAGTGCAACGATTCTATCGAGGATAGGATCGGCGTATACTGGAGGAGTCAAGGTCTTCCCTCTGGTAATGGGTTTGGGTGAGAGGATAGTGGAAGGTGGGGTTATGGACATAGTGGGTGGTTAGGTTGTTTGGATAGGCAGAATGATGGATTGAGTGGTTGTTAGTGAGATTGTGGTGATGGTTGGTGTAGGCTGTGTTGTTGGTGGTGAGGAGATAACGGTTTGCCTCCATAGACTTGTGGTTTGGATGGGTGAGCTAAAGATAGATGTAAATATTGATGATGTTTGGGGTCGGTGATAGGTTGAGTTGGTGAAGTAATGGTTTGGAATGGTTTAGGCTGGGTAGGTGGGGTGAAAGGCAAGGGTTCTGTGAGGGTTGGTTGGTCAGGAGGTGTGGTTGTTTGGGAAGGCTTGGGTTGGAATTGGGTAGGTTCTGGTTGTGGTGATGGTGGAGAGTCTGGTATTCTAGGTAGGAATGAGGAAACGGGTTGGTCAATTTCTAGGGCTTCGAGTGATGAGTCTGGTGAATCATGAAGTAGGGTTTTGGTTGGCTTGGCCTTGGCTTTCTTTCTCGATGCAGGCTTCCTATAGGCAGGTATTTGGATCTTAGAAACGTCTAGGTATCTAAGTACTTGGGCTAAGGTGTCTTTGGTAACTACAGGTGGAGGAGAGGGTTTACCTTTTAAGGGAAGCTTGACAACAAGCTTGGATGACTTCTGGGAGTCTCCAATCTTCTTGATACGCTTAAGGAGAGGCTGCTCTTCCTCCTTCTCCTCAACATCAACCGCTTTTGCCTTTCGCTTCTGATCATGTTTTGTCTTTGATCTGCTCTTAGCTGGATCATCAGAGGACTCATGTACTGCCTCTACCTCCGGCTCATCATCCTCTTCACTCTCAATAGACGCCTCATCCCCAGCAGGCTCTGTTTCCTCAAACAAACCGATCTTAGGACCCGGCCTTGGTCCCTCATACTGATGTCCCCTTCCTTTGGTGCTCAGCAGTACACCAAAAATAGACATCTTGATTTCATTCACATGATAAGGCTCTAGAAGAGATTTCTTGTCTTTAGCCTTCTTTGAACCTGGTCTTGGAACATCCGGGATCGAATCGTCTAAAAGCAGCTGTACGAATCTCGGGTACATAAGCCATGTGGCCTCACTCCTGATATTTCCCATCATGCACAAGAATATTCTTCGAGAGTAATTGAACTTCTCTCGAGTCGTCAATACAAACATAACGCGGACCCAGTCAGCACAGCACTGATGCTATCAAATCCTCCATGAATATGTGCAAAGAAATGAATGACTATGTGGAATAGAAACCTCCAGTATGGTGGGAGATGTTTCTTCTCGAGGCTCTTCCACTTACTGTCGTATCCCATCTGTGTAACAAACTCAACCAGCTTCTTCCTGTCTCCCTTCTCATATGTATAATCTGGCTTGTCAGCAATCTTCAACACTCGTCTAATGTCTGCTTTAGTGATGGTCAATTCTTTCCATGCAACCTTTGATGTAAATGATAGAGAATCATCAGAGAAGTCCAAAACCCACTTGTAATAAATAGCTGGGTTAGCTGTGATAGCATGTGCAAGGGGTGATAACTTTAACCCCTTGACCATAGACGTGAATACTTTATCTGCCTTGGCCTTTGGTAACTCGAGAGCACAAAACAAATTGTGACCCTGAAATCAGACCATAAGATCATGAGAATCATCACTAAGTAAAAGCAAAACAAGATAGATTATATACATATGCCTTTAGTATTTACATATTACTTCACTTAATTAGTTTTATATAGTTAATTAATTTTATATAAATATTTGTTTTAATGAGTTAAATAGTTGATTTGAGTTTATATAAGTTACTTTGTCCAATATGTACAATGATTAAGTCCAAAACAGTCCAAGAGTCCAAACATTTCATTAGGATCCAAACAGTCCAGTATCTTCAGTCTCAAAGTCCATAAATTTGTCTAAGTGTGACTTTTTCGCATGGTTCTTATTTCGCTTCGCATGGGGGTGCGAAGCGAAACAGATGACATTTCGCTTCGCATGCCCAGGCAAAGAGAAACAGAAGATGTTTCGCTTCGCATGCCCACGCGAAGCGAAACCTTGTCTATGCGAAAAAGTTGACTTAGCCCATTTTGATCCCCTTTTCATTTCTTGGGTGTCGCCAAGACCCGAATTAGGTTTTTGAAAAGTTTGAAAGCAAACACCTTAGATTTACATGGTCAATTGAACCTCAGAACCCATGAACAAACCCTATAACTACAAACTGTACACAAACAAACCTAAAACTAACAAATAATAATGATAAACATAGATCTAAGGTCCTAATAACAGATTATGATCATGAGAACACCACAAATCATCAGATTTGACTTAGATCTAGCCGACGGTTCATAGGAACCGCCGTCTCGATCTACGAGAACCCAGAAACAAAGATGAAAGGATGATCGGAGGTGTTTATGAGGTTATACCGAGGGAGAATGATCTGGATTCAACGACAAAATTGATAAAGAGTAGGCCGGATCCTTAATGATTTAGGAAAAGTTAGGGTTTGAAGGTTTTGAGTAGAGAGAGAAAAGAGAGTGAATTGTAAAAGAGTTTGGTGAATAGTGAAAGATATTTTAGGTTTCTATTTATATAGGGTCAGCTTATCTCGCGATAAGGTCAAACATCGCAAGTATTCACCAAAAATACACTCTCGGTCCTCGGTCTTTAAAAATGTTTGCATTTTCAAACCCGAAAAACATTTACCCACCGAATCCACGCACTTGTTTATTTTTCTTAATTTTCCTTTGTCGTTCATTTACTGTTAATAATTGCACGATTGATCTCTTTAACAAATTAAAACATAAAAATGAAATAAGCAAATATAAAATATAAAAATAAAATTAAAAATAATACAAAGATAAAATTAAAATAAAAATAAAAATTAAAAATAAAACTTAAAGATATTAGACTGTATAGGTCCTTAATACTTTAGAAAATAAAAACAAAATAAAACAAAATAAGAGAAGATTAAAAACTTTCTTTAACTTAAGAGTAGTATTGAATTAATCTACATAGATCTTTTCTTAGATTAATTTCCGAAGAACGATCACGACATGGAATCATATTAGTTTGCAAAGTCCAAGATCGCGTTTCCATTTTGAAATTACTGTGACACAAATTCATCATTAAATGTAGATATTGTCCACTTGTTCAACTTGACAAGTGTTTTGGTATTAACGTGATACATTTATGGTTCGATTAGGCACGATACTTATGTGGTCCCCACTTAATCAGACATGTTACTGATTCCATCATATCTCGGGCCTAGTTTGTGTTGACATATCACCTCAACTTGACTTAAACCTTTCTTAGTTGATCAAAGTATTCCTATTACCATGCTTGACTTATTGTACTCTGTACACTTGACACTTTGTACTTTGCACACTTCACTCAATCTAGAAAGATTAAAATAAAGTAGAAGATTCAGGCCTTAATAATCAGATCTTGTATGACTACAAACAGTGAGAGTCCAAGTCTTGAATCAAAATAAATGATGAAATAAAGCAGAAGTTAAAATCCCTAAGATTGAATCTTTTTCTTGATTTTTCATTTTCTTTTTCGGACTCTTTTATCTTTCTTTTCTTATGCTTTTCTTTGAAGCTTTTCTTGACTCAATAAAAAAGAAAAATTGACCCATATTTCATAAGACGACTGTGATCAGGTAAAGAGAGGCTTGGGTATGACATGTGTAATTACATTTCATCTTCCATCGATATGACTTTAACGGAATCATGCAACCACTTCATAAACGTATAGCAACTAGCCTCGGCAATAGTTTAAGTTTATATCACTCAACACTTACTTCTTTGTCAAGCCTATCTGCACATTGATGAATGACTTTGTAGCCTTTTGTTCTACTCTATTAACGCGCTCGAATCATTACATGCCAATGTATTATCACTTTCCATAAGGTCGGATCAAGTTCTTGATTCAAGATTTTAAATATCCGACTCCCTCTAAGTAGGAGCTCCCTCTAAGTGGGATAAACTTTTTTGAATTCTCTTAAGTTTTTCTTAAACAGGAGTAAAGATGAAATTAATATTATATATAAAATAAAATCTTTTTGTTAAGTAAAGTGACTCGATTTTTGATTTTCTTAAAGGCAAATTTAAAATCTTTTTTTTGAGTTAAAGTTAACTTATTTTCTCCCTCTAAAATTATGACATATTTGAAAAATATTTACAATTTTAAAACAAAAGATAAATTTACTGAAAAGAAATCATGCTCAATAACTCAACGAGAAACAAAAATCGGGCACGACTAAAAGCTTTTGTAAAGAGATCTGCAAAGTTATCGTCAGAGTTGACCCTTTTTAAGTTCACAAGCTTACGATCAAAACAATCACGAATAAAGTGTATTCGGAAGTCAATGTGCTTGGTTTTTCAATGCTGGACCGGGTTTTTAATGGTTGCAACGGCCGCCTCATTATCACATTTGATCGTTGTATCATAGAAATTCAAACCGTAATACAGCAGCTGATGCTGGATCCATATCACTTGAGAGCAGCAGTTGGATGCAGCAATGTACTCGGCTTCAGCAGTGGAGGTGGACACGGTGACTTGTTTATTGCACTGCCATGAGATCAACTGATCTCCTAGAAATTGACATCCACCTGATGTTGATTTTCTGTCCATGTTGCATCCCCCATAATCACTGTCGGTGTAAGCATGAAGTTCGAAGGATGACTCTTTTGGATACTAAAGACCCAAACGTGGTCTTCCTTTCAGGTATTTGAAAATACGCTTTATAGCAGTCATGTGGGATTCTCTTTGGTCTGACTGATATCTGGCACACTGACTAACAGGGAAAATGATGTCCGGTCTGCTTGCGGTGAGATACATCAGGGAACCAATCATGGACCTATACAGGTGCTGATCGACTGGTTTTCCTGATGGATCAGGAGCTAGAACAGGTCGCGTAGCGATTGGTGTCATGAACGAGGCTGAATCCTTGAACCCGAACTTCTGAACAATGTTATGAACATACTTCTCCTGATGAATCAAAGCCCCGTTCATCTTTTCTTCAACTTGTAGACCCAGGAAGAAAGTTATTTCTCCCAAAGAGCTCATCTCAAATCGCTGTTGCATGACCTCCGAAAACTCCTTACATAGATTCTCATTCGTTGACCCAAAAATAATGTCATCAACATATACCTAGACCAGAATTAGGTCATCCTTAACTTTCTTGACAAAGAGAGTCTGATCAACGATTCCTTTTATGCAGCCATCCTTCACCAAATGGTCTGCCAGTGTTGCATACCAAGCACGAGGTACTTGGTGGAGACCATAAAGTGCCTTGTCAAGTCGGTAGACATGATCAGGATGATCTGGATCTTCAAAACCTGGAGGCTGACTGACATAGATTTCTTCTTTTACTTTTCCGTACAAGAAAGTAGTCTTCACATCCATCTGATATACCTTGAAGTTCATGTACGAGTCGTAAGCCAGAAAGACACGAATTGCTTCCAATCTGGCTACCGGTGCATAGACTTCATCGTAATCAAGTCCGTCACGCTGCCAAAAGCCTTGCACAACAAGCCGGGCTTTGTTTCTAATGATTACCCCCTTGTCATCCTTCTTATTCTGGAACACCCATTTTGTTCCAATCGGCTTCTTATGTTTTGGCTTCTTCACTAGCCTCCAAACATTTAGCTTCTTGAACTGTAATAGCTCTTCTTGCGAATTTTCTTTTAAAGCAACTCTGTAGTCCTTGGGCTCAACCTGTGAAATGAAACAAGCAAAAAGGCATCTGTTAATGTTACCGGAAGTACTGCGTATCTGAATGCCAGTGGATGGATCTCCAATGATGTTATCAGTCGAATGTCGGTGATGAATTGGTAATTGAGGAATTTCCTAGACATGTTCGACTGGTGTTGCCTCAAGCTGAATGGTCAAGCTCTCTATGGGATGAAAGATAACATTCACGTTGATAGGAGCAGTTGGTTGAGAACCAGAGAAAGGAACAACAGTGGCGGGAAATGTTCTAGAGTCGGTGCTGCCAGAAGCTCCATTCTGAACAGGATCAGTCTACATATCTGGTTGAACAGGCTCTTCAGCAGATCTATGAATTTCTTCATCAGAGGGAGGTGTAGGAATGAATTCAACTACACTTGGATCTGCAGTGGGAGGATTTTCCACATGATCAGTAAAAGCATTTTCAATCAGTTCTTCCACATTGTCGGCAAACACGTATATCTCGGTATCTGAATCAGACGCATCTTCGAAATTAGGCATCTCAGTGGAATCTACAGTGGGTTGCACTGCAATGGCCTCAGCTTGTTGGTTTACTGCGGCTGGTGCAATAAGAGCTGGTGCAGGTGCAGCAAAATGAACATCAGTCAGACCTTTCACAACGGCATGCATCAAAATAGATGAATCAACTTTGGTCGAAGTTGGTGTAGCAACAACAAGGGAAACCGTTGGTATAGTTGGTGGCACATACATCCCCCAAAACTGCCTGAACAAGCTTTCATAATCAAACATCCAATCAGGACCGTTGTGTGCATCAGTAGGGTTCAATTCTTGCCAATCAATGTTGTAAGACTCCAAAATCACTCTTTTTTTCTTGTTATAGAGGCGATAAGCACTTTTGTCAGCGGAGTATCCAACGAAGTAGCACTCATCAGCCTTTTCAGCAAACTTTGAAGTTGTAGCAACAATTGACTGAAGCACTGTGCAAGGACATCAAAATGTCCTGAAGAAGTTAACCCTTGGCCTGTTTCCATAAAAGACTTCATAAGGTGTCTTATTCAATCTTTTATTCTGCAACACATGATTCTGAGTGAGGCAGGATGCATTCACCCCAGAAAAATAATGGAAGTTTGGAGTATGACAACATCGTTCTTGCAGCTTCAACCAATGTACGGTTTCGTCGTTCAGCCACCCCATTTTGTTCAGGAGTGTAGGGTGCGCTGAACTGACGAAGAATTCCCTTGTTGTGGTAGAATTCATTGATTATCTTGTTGAAGAATTCTATTCTGTTGTCACTTCGGATGCACTTGACTCTTTTGTCAGTTTGATTCTCAACCAATACAATAAATCTGAGTAGAAACTAAGATGTCTCATCCTTGTGTCCTAGCTGAAAAGTCCAACTGTAACGCGAGTAATCATCAGTAATAACCAGACAATAGGCTTTTCGACCTATTGCCATAGGTTAGACAGGACCAAAAAGATCCATACGCAACAATTGAAGAGTGGAGTTTATGGAATTGAAAGTTTTGGGTCTGTGAGGGAGTTTGTGCTATTTGCATTTTGAGCAAGATAAACATTTTTCAACACAATGAAACGATTTAACAGGCCAACCCCTCACATGGTCACCTTTAATCAACTTGTTCAAGTTCTTAAAGTTGACATGACCTAAATGTCGATGCCACAAAGATGAATTGTTCTTCGAGGCCTTGGACATCAAACATGAAGTAGTGCACATTGTATAATTACTTCTAATATCCAGAATATAAGCATCATTGTGCCTCGGAGTACGCAACATAATCCACTCTTTGGGGACCTTAAAACCTGGTTTAAGAATAAGACATTCATTTTTAGTGAAAAGAGTGGAGAATTTCTTATCACAGATTTGGGAGACACTGAGCAGATTGTGGTTGAGCTGTTCCACAAGATTGACTTCGTCAAAGGTCAATGTACCATTGGAGACTTTGCCTTGTTTCATGATTTCTCCTCCTACGTCACCAGCAAAGGAAACATGCCCACCATCGAATGGTTTGATGTCAAACAATAGGGACTCGTTTCCTGTCATGTGTCGGGTGCAGCCACTGTCTAAGTACCAAATATAGTTGACATGCCGTCCAGGCTGACCCTACACATACGAACAATCAGTTAGTGGAGGGTTTCCCGAGACGCACTTGTCTCGGGAAAATTAAACACAAAGTTACCAAGTTTAATTTTATGATTTCTAAAAATGTAATCTTTTTGTGAATCAGAATATGAAGAACAATCCCTCGAGGAACTTGAATTATGATTTCCTCGGTTTTGAAATGGTTTCATGGATCGTCGTTGTTTTGGTTTGGGATTAACCACAAAATCTTCTTTATTTGCCTTGGTGAAAACTTTTGATGGGTTCTTGGGTTTTTCAACTTCAGACCCCTTAGCTAACTGCTTCCTTTCTCTTTGGGTTGGCCAGAAAGGTTTCTTGTGTTTGTCATTTCTCTTGGTTCTTGAATCTGTCTCACTGGCTGAAGTGTAAGTTTGATAAGACATTTTCTTAGTTTGAGCATTAAACTTAGGAAATGTCTGACCAAACTTACAGTTGAAATCTTTTTGTTGATTATGCCAATTCTTGCAGTGTCTTGCAAGATGAGATGGATTGCCACACACAAAACAACATTTTCTTTGATTGCATTTATTGATATCTTGATCGTTGAGATATGTGGGATAAGGTGATGTGGTTGGGTTAACATGTCTGTAACCTGTATCTGTTTAATAATGATGAACATTTGAAAATTTTGAAGTAAAATAATTTGAATACCTAGGTTTCTGTTGAGAATAGTAACAAGCACCATCAAACTGATTATAATATTGAGAACTATTGTTGTAATTAGTATTTTGAGAAAAAGATATTTTCTTTGGTGGCACATATTTACAGGAAGTGCTTGGTTTTTCATTCTCAAGGTTTGTTTTCTGATTTCTTAAATTCTCAACATGATGATTAGTTGAGGAGTAGCTAGAACTAGTCTGTTCGTCAACCTTGGCTTCAATTGTTTCATCATAAACTGTTTCACACTTTGAATTAGATGAAAAACATTCACTTTCATTACCAACACTTTTACAATTTCATCACTTGAAGTTTCCTAAAATACAGCTTTTGATCCTGTCAAAAGACCTCCTAACATAGATTCACAAACTTTATTACAGACAGGATTGTTAATTGATTTTGTTAGATCCATACAAGACTCAAAACGAGGATCTAACTCTCCATTTTGCTTACAACCCTGGTTAACCTTCCCACAAACACCATTGATTACATCACCTGCTCCACAAGACACATTGAGGTTAGATTTATCAAATGACTGAACTGGAGCAACAGTTTGTGATATGGCAGGAATAAATTTTACAGGTTTTGAGATTTTACCAATCCCATATGCCATTTCTTCCTCGGTATAAGTATTATTGCTAAATTGGGGCAAACTACTATAGTTATCATTAAAAGGTGGTGGTACGACAGTGTAATCGTACCCCAGCCCCGCTTTACCTTTAGTACTTCTCTGGGCTCCAATAAGATCATCTAATTTCTCAAATGATGTTTCAAATCTTACAACTTGTTTTTCTTTTTATCTTTTGTCGGACACTTCAAATTTTAATTTTTCAATCTCATCCTTTAAATCATTGATTACGTTCTTATAGTAAATAATGTTATGCTCTTTTTGAAAAATCTTAAGTTTATGATTTGCTACATCGTCATGATGAGTTTTAATCTTCTCAACATAGTTCTTGTCAGCCTTAACATATTCAGCATTTAATTGTTGAAGTTTTGCATTTTCTTTCAGAACTTCATCCTGAACATATCTATAATAAGTAACCTTATCTATGCAGGCTTGAGTGCAAAGATTGTGATCTACCTCATTGAGGGGTGATGCACCAGAACTTGCATCAGAAGATGAAGAAGCTTCATTGTTGGATGAGAAAGCCATGCCCGCCATGTTGAGAGGATTGTTAAGCTCCTGAAACTGATCAACCCAATCCACAGTCTGGACCTCCGTCTGGGAGACAAGGGCTCTTAAGGTTGGATTTTGATTACCCTTATATGGATGACCTCCAACTCTTTAAGCGGAGCTGCTTGGCTGGTGGACCTTAGGCCTATTTCCAGCAGCTTTACTGTTTTCTTCCTCATTCGCCTCGGTCAAACGAATATCATTTGCAGGTTTGGGAGGATTTGTACACTCCATAGCAAAGTGACCCATTTCAACACAGTTGTAGCATCGAAGCTTGTCCTTGTCAAAACCAATTCTCTTTCGATCAGAATCTTTGAAGCTGTCTTTCCCATATGTCTTCATGAAGTTGGTTGCTCTTTGCACAGCCATGGCCATCTGGTACTTGATGTCCATCTTCTCTAGATCCTTTGGATTTGTCTTTTAAATCACCTATTTCAAACTGTGCCGGTAGCAAATTTCCTTGCATCAATTCTTCATGACAAGATAAAAAAGCTTGAACCAACAATACATTTGAGTCATTTAGCATAAGAATAGCTTCACAGTAGCTTGAGCTTTTACTTGGTTGGGGCTTTGATGAAGAGATTCCATAAGCTTTCATAGCTTGAACAACTGCACTGTCGACTGCCTTTTGGAATGAACTTGAACCAGATGAACCTGATTGATTGTTGGTTGAGATGAATGCTGCTGGTTGTGATGGCACACTTAGTGAGTACTTAAGGGTGGTCACAGGATACACATTCTGTTGAGTTTTGCTGATGAAGGCAGTTGGCACACCTGAGGATGCAGTACTTACCCCTGCTAGATTCATAGAACTCAGATGATTATTCATTCTCATTTGTTCGTCCATCTCAAACGATTTGATAGTGTAAATCAAATCACTGTTAGTCATGGCATTCAAATTGGTAGTTCTCTTGATTGTGATTGTGTTTATACTCCAACTATAAGGCAATGACTTCATCAGCTTGTGATTGAACTCAGAGTTGGTGATGTTGACACTTGCAGCTCTGACTCTGCCCGTTAGCTTCTCAAACCTCTTCAACAAGTCCAATACAGCTTCTCCTTGACGGTGGTTGAACATGTTGAATTCTTCCTTCAATAGGGCTTTCTTGTTTTCCCTGATTTCAGCATTCCCTTCAACTTTTTCAACCAGAGCTTCCCACAGACCCTTGGCACTCTTATGTTCACAAAGAGTCTTAGTGATCTCATTTGAAAGATAAACTTTTAGAATAAGATATGCTTTCTTGTCTTGTACTAACAGATCCATATTTGTTTGATCATAATTTTCAGGAGCCTTTAGTCGTTTCCCAGCATCAGTACGAGTCACGGGAATATGAGGACCATCTTCAAAACATCTCATTAGGTCAGTTTCAGTCAATGAGATATAGTTCATAAATCTCCACTAGAAGTCGGCAAAGTTTTCCTCCAAGGTTATGAACTTGGGAGGCTTCTGAGGGGTTCCCACTTGATTTTCCAACAACAAATACCCCTTCAACAACTCAGAATCTGTGCTTGTCATGATTTCAGTAGTCTTAAACTCTTAATAGTCTTCAAACAGTTTAAAAGAAATCGAGCCTTACAATTTTTTCGTGCAAGACATTCTCCAAGCGAAGCGAAAAAGTTGAAAAGTGAAGCGAAGCGAAACAGTCTCCAAGCGAAGCGAAAAAGTTGAACAGTGAAGCGAAGCGAAACAGTCTCCAAGCGAAGCAAAATTGTGTACAGTGAAGCGAAGCGAAAAAGGTTCAAGCGAAGCGAATCACTCCATGCGAAGCGAAACACTCCAAGCGAAGCGAAAAACTTTATGTGCGAAAAAGTCCAGTTTTCTAGAAGAAATCTTTCTTGGGATCTGTCTCACCTAACTTGTCAGTACTAGGTCAAAGGTTGGTACACAAACTTTCATGCCATGAGAAGCGAAATTCTTTCTTGTCACTTTTAACCAATTTTTGAACCCTTAGCACTAACTTTAACACTTTTGAACCCAAAACTTTTAGATCTAGAACTTGTAGGCTTGATATTTTCACCAAGAACATATTCTAAGACATATTTAACAACTTGAAACGGATTGTTTTTGTATTTTGTGATTTTTCTTGTTTTTATGGCTTTTCTTTCAAGAACTTGTCTTCAACTTTTCTCAAGATCAAAACCCAAGGTTGTGATCCAAAAACCCTCAACTAGTGAAGCGAAGCTCTGATACCAATTGTAGGTCCTGAGGCAGGTGGATCTAACAACGTTCTTGAATCAACCTAACTTAGTGCTAGCAGAAATCACACTAAGCAACCTAAGAGGTCTCAGATCTTGAGATTTATGTTCGGTTTTGGGAGAGAGAGAGAGAGAAAATGAGAGAGAAAGCAAGTGTGTATTAGAGAGTTTTTGGAAAAAAGGTTCTCCTTTCTCATGGCATGCTCCCTATTTATAGGGAAGCATGCATGAGAAGCATTTCATATCTCATGCCTAATAGGCTTCAATACATTATTTCCCTTGGGCCTACAACATACAAAATACCCAAAACGGCCCATTACATTATAATCAATACAAAAGACTAATATAAACAAAATGGTACCTAACACGTTTCCTAACGTTGCTTTGATCAGTCACGACGGTTGTTAAACAACTGTCTAACGTTGTTATTTGGTTGCCATATTTCTGCCCAAATCTGAATGCTTACATACAAATACATGGGCCTTATTTTTCCTAAAGTCTTTTATGGCCCAATACAAATAAAACAACTAATTTAAATACAAACTTTAATTTAAATAAACTAACGTAGCAGCCATTTTGAACAAGGATTATTATCCAATATTGGCCCAGTAGTAGTTCTGGATTTTGGATAAGAGTAGTGGTGTAACCAAATAGTGACTTAGCTCGACTAGGCTCGAGCTCAACTTGTTTTGACGTATTCGAGCTCGAGCAGGGCTCATTTTGAGCGCTTTTCTAAAGCTCGAGCTTTACACTACGGTTGTTAAGGCTCTACGAGCACAAACGATCTTCCCAAACAAAGCTTGGCTTGAACTAAATGATATTTAATTAAGGCTCGGGCTTTATCAGACTCGGCTTGTTTCAAGCCTTTTGTTAATTGGTCCAATAATTAAATAATTTCAAAAGTGATAATCGAATAAAGACAATGCAAAAGGCCCCATAGTTTTGATTTTGGTGTTGCTTAGGGTTACAAACGAGCCGAGCTGAACCGGGCTCGAGCTTGGCTCGTTTAACTTTCGCAGAGACCAGCTCGTATAATCAACTAGGCATGTTTAACTTTCACAATACCAGATATTATATAAACATTATATTTTATAGTCATAGATATATCAATTATTTATGATCTGAAACATATATTATATAAACATTTGATTTTGTTATCCAGCCAGCGTTTTTTCCATATTTGGCCTAAGAGAAAGTAGATGCATATTTAGGAGGCCTATAAAGTATTTCAATAGTGTGTGGCTTAATAAAATTAACTGTTGCAAAAACACCGACCGCTTAGCTACCGTGTCAAGTAATTCGCATTTTTGGTAGCAAATTTGCTAAATCGGTAGCTAAATTTGCTACTGTTTTTTTCCGGTAGCAAATTTTAGTAGAAATTGCTCAATTTTCTAGTAGTGATTACAAAGATGCCAAAAAATAACAAAAGAGGCGACCTGGACACATAAAAGTCTGCCAAACAAAATTGTGTTGATCTCTTTTTAAAACATACTTTTGGCACTACTCTTCTGCGTTTTCTTTTCGGTTTTTTTTTTTTTGAAAATATTTTTTTGTATGTTTTCATTATATATGCACACGTAGACACAAATTCAAAAAATCTGCCATAAATGAGGACATTAGAATACCTGCTGAGTTCTGGACAACGTCAGTAAAAGAAAGTCTATCAGCCATTATGCCAAATATCGTTTTTTCTGCAGTTTCGATCAATGTTTTGGTTTTGTATTGTAAGGATAGCACGTATTCTAGACTAAGGACAACCTCAGCCATGGTAGGACGGTTCTTCGAATGGTTATCCAAACATCTTTTGGCTATTTGTGCATACTGCTGCAAGCATTTTGTGGATAATTCATGCCTTATATCAGAGTCAACAATACCTTTCAAACCACTTGTTTTGATAAGAGTTATTAAACCATGCTACTAATCCCCAATCAAGACTGTCATCCACTGCCCTCTTCCGACACAACACCTACAGCAATACCACCCCAAAACCCCATAAGCATACACATCAGACTTCCTCGTTAGCCTTCCAGTGGCGAAATAGTTTGGATTGAAATACCCAAAAGGCCTTTAACAAGAGTGCTAACATGGGTCAGTGGCTGAATCTTTGGGCTTATTTTAGACAGCCCAAAATGAGAAATCTTAGCAGCCCAATTTTTATTTAACAAAATATTGGAGCTTTTCACATCTAGGTGCAGTGGCGGACGCAGAAAATTTTTTCACAGGGGTCGTAAATTTTTTGGGTCAGTAATTAGTTGACTATCTCTATATAATTTTTTTCGGTCAAGTTGTGTTGTTCGGGTCAGGTAATCGGTATATAATTTTTTTTTGCTCCGGTTCGGTCATTCCAGTCAGATCAAATCGGGTCGGGTCATACACAGAAAAAGATGATCATACAAAATATCATGTAACCTAAAAAAGTACGGGAAACTTCATTTGAAATGTATCGTTAGAATACAAAAATATCTAAAGTTGTTTTCTATGAGTTTTTATTTTTTGAAACATAACCAAATATCATTTAGTTTAACATTAATAAGCAAGCCTTTCTCAATGAAATAAATAAAAATATTATTTAAATCTTATCACCCATTTAGTTACACAAATTCGACTTCACGTACTTCGTCGCCAAAACATCTTTTAAAGCTTGCGATTGTGACGGATAATTAGAAAACCGAAACATTTTCTTTTAAGATTAAAGCTCTAAATTCACTGAACTCACCCGAAATATTACTTGCGTCATCGTAACAATTTCATTTAAGTAATTTAAATATAGATAGGGTGGGGAGTTTAGAACATGGGATTAAAAACTCGGTATAGATCGATGGGCATTTAAGCTTAAATTTGTATTAAGATGTTTATATTAAACTCAAATTTAATTAGATAAATTGTTTATATATATTTATATAATTATAATTGTAAATATGTAAATTTATTTTTATTAGGGTCGGTATAGAAATATCATTGGGTCTTTTCAAAATTCCACAGGGTCGTTTTGTGGTTCTCAAAATTTCACAGGGTCAGTATCAAAATTTTATAGGGGTCGGAATTTTAACACATATATACCACTAAAAAATTTTTTTACAGGGGTTGGCTGACACCCCTACCTAAAAGGTAGGTCCGCCATTGTCTCGGTGTATAATACCAAACTCAAGACCAGTCCCAGTGTAAAGGTAGTCTAACCCATGAGCCACGCCTATGTAAATCTTGAGTTGTTGGCACCAAGAAAGAGGGGCACCCAGCTTGTGGAGATGATCTTCAAGTGTTCCATGTGGCATGTATTCATATACGAGGATCATATCAGTTTCATGACTACAATAACCAAACAAAGACACTAGATGGCAGTGCCGCAACTTGGAAAGCATTTCAACTTCATTTCAGAATCAGTATTAGTGTATAAACTAAACTTATTAATATTTATATAAGTATAGGGGTGTGTTTGTAATTATTGTATTTACTAGGGTTAATATGTAATTATTTAGTCTATAAACAGGGAATGATGTCAGACAAATGTTGTTAACGTATCCTTTATCAACATTAGATGTTCAGTATTGTTAATCAAGATTTGTGTTTGTGTATCATCATCTTGTTCTATTCAATTGATTTATCAATTGTGTATTGATTTGTTCTTTGATTTGCTAACAGTGGTATCAGAGCCAAGGTTTGAGAAACTATGATAATCGAATCAATTTGGGAATTCAGTTTGTGAAAGTCCTGGGTTTAATAATAGATCGATCAGAAAATTATCTGTTTGATAATCAATCAATCAAGGGTTGTGCACAATTGGTTCTGATTAAAGGCTGTAATAAGTTGAAATCAAGAAAACCATATAATTGAATTGTCTATCAAAGGAGATTCTGTCTCTATAGGTCCCTATTCGGATGGATCTAACAACGTCTTTGAATCAACCTAACTTAGTGCTAGCAGAAATCACATTAAGCAACCAAGAGGTCTCGGATCTAGAAATTATGTTCGGTTGAGAGTAGAAAGAGAGAAAGAGAGAGCCGAGAGAAGGAAAGAGTGTGTAATGAGTTTTTGGCAAAAGGTTATTTCTCTCATGGCATGCTCCCTATTTACAGGGAGGCATGCATGAGAATCATGATTTATATTCACTAAGGCCCAAAGGGCTTCTTTACAATGGACCATGGGCCAATACATACAAAATGACCAATCGGCTCTAAATATATAACCGAACCAATACAAAAGACTAAAACATACAAAACGGGACCTAACAATCTCCCTCTAGTCTTTAGTATTGGAACCCGTCTGTGTTGTAGACGAGAAGTTCTTCATCTGATAGTGGAAGTTCAACAAGTCTGTGCACGAACTTTTTGAAGGCTTCAACTATCAGGTCGGTGTTTTGACATCCCAAGTCCTCGACGGTCCCCAGTGGCTTGTTGTAGAGCTTCCTCACATCTTCAATGTGTAGACCCATAAGCTCATGTTCGTCAAAAACTCTGATCTCGTGCATATCACGGCAGTAGATGACGGCCTCACCGGTTTTATTGTCAAACTCCCAATCTATGACGTCTCGGAGAGTGTTGGGAAGATAGGGCTCGCCATGATAAATCTCGTGACAGTCTTTCGGCGCCCTGTATCTCCACATAATGCGTGGCTCTCCGGTAGCTGGGTCAATCTCACTTGGGTTCTTGTACTTGCGACCCTTATTTGGCTCGAAATCTTGGTAGTCGACTTTCGATTGACGATGGAGATAATCCGGGACCCAGCTTTCCAACATACTCCCAACAGCACCATGACCTAGAGCCTTTTTCAGATAATTCAAATCAAGCTCTGGTAGTGACTTCAGCTTGTTGTGGTTGAGGTAGATTAGATCGCCGTTGTAGCGTCTGATACCCCAAACGCTATTCCGCTTATCATACTTTGCATATAAGATCAGTGTGTCGTCATGATAAGGGTAGTTGAGCAGGCGGGCACACGCACGACTTGAGACAATGTGTGTCTTTTCTCTTCTTCTTTGGTGGTTCCTGCGTCAAGTCGGCAGTCGGATTGGAGACGGGATATGCTGCATGGGCTTCTGAGACCTGAGCTGATGGAGTTTCCAGATTCGGCGAGTAGTTGATGTCGTCGTCTGTTACATCCACTGCCTCCTCCGTTTTTGCAATGAAATCTTCAAACCTCATACCAGCATCAATGAAAGCGTCCACCATTCCTGCATCGTCACCTGTAGAAAACACATCTTTAAACAAGTCATCAATTTGATAGTCGTGTTCTCTGACTTTGCTGGCAGAGCCGGGATTAGCAGGGTCTTGATCATCATGCTGAGTGTGGGATTAGCAGGGTCTTGATCATCATGCTGAGTGTGTGGAGGTGATTGAGTGTTATCTCCACCTCCACCTCCTACTGCCCCGGCCCCTCCGTCTCCACCATTTCCACCATCACCATCGCCATCGCCATCATCATCATCATTCTCATCAAGACTGTCGTGTACATCATCTTTATGACAAACTGAAAATTTTCTTACTTTTTCAGACACTCAACACGACTTGACTCAAATTTTCGGGGCGAAAATTCTTTAACATGGGAATGATGTGACAATCGTCAATTTCAGGTTAACTCCGTTAACTCAACTCCGTCAATTCAAACTTAAGATCATTGAATCTATAACGCACACTTCATTACATTTAAACTAGGGTTTAAATGACGCTTAACACTTACTACATGTGTAGTCTTTCGGGAATTGCACCGAAACGCAAATGAGTTGACGCAAACGATTGGTGAATAAACGAAAAATGTCAAAACAGTAATTATGTGATAATTATGTGTTAGACTTATGTGTTATTAGATAACATCGTTATAAACACTAACTCAAGATGTAAACAAGTTAGTTTAAGCTAGATAAGTAATACTTAGAAGTGGAGGGGCCAAAGTGTAACATAGTATTATTATAAATAATAATAATAATAAACCCTAACTTGTTATTTCTCTCCCTACACAAACCGATCAGCCCCCCCCCCCCTTGGCTCCTTGGCTGCCGTCGACATACACACACATACATACAACAAATTTCAAGCTTTTGATTCAAGATTAAGGTGCTAAGAAGGTATATTCAACTATCCTATGCATCCTTTATACTTAATCTTGACTTTTATTGGGTTAATTACAAACCCTAGATGCCGATTTTTATATGTTAGTGTGTTCATATGATTTTGTTTGATTTGATGATGTATTGATGATGATTTGATAACTAGAATTGATATTGTTACATGTTAATTGTTGTGTCTTTGATTTGAGTTCAAACAAAAACCCTAACCATGTATGTAATGTGTAATTGATGTGCATAGATAGTGATTATGGAGTCTAGAGTGTTATATGAATGCATGATGGTCCATAGATAGTTAATATGTTGAGTTTGGATGCAAACAGTTTCTGGACAGATTGTGTTATTGATGTTTAATTGACTGTAACGAGGTGTAAATGTGAAAATTGGTTGAGATTGTTGATTCTACAGTAAACTAGGTTGAGTCTAGTTTCTAAAGAATATAAACTTGTAATTTTTTGATAAGTAAAGGTTAACTTTTATGATTTTACAAAAACATTGTGCAAAGCTGAGCTGTTAGACCTGCTGTTAGGTTGTTTTGTAAATGTTATATCTCATGAACTACGAGACCAATTGGGTTGGTTCCACTTCTGGAAGTTGACTCATTGATTTAGGAACCTAACCCAAGTGGTCTTGCATTTATTGGATTTTTCCTTTAACGGGAATTTCAAATAACATTCTGTGGAGCATGAATTTGACTGTTATGAGTTTGTTGTAATGATTTGATGATTGTGAGAAACCTATGTGGAATAAAAATATAATAAAATATGTTCTGGAAACCTAAGACATATATGCTTTTGTGATGATTTTTGGTAAATTAATTGAGATGCTATGATCGGTGGAATAGTACAATCTTTGAAGTAGGGTTTCTGTCTCGGTGAAACTAGCTGCTGAATTTTGTGAAAATGCATGAAACATGATACTTGCTATATAGTTGTTATGTTTTGACCAATTTGCCCTTGCGGGGAATAATTGCTAATTGATTGTCATGATTTGACCAAATTGCCCTCATGGGGAATAATGGCTAGTTAATTGTTATGTGTTGACCAAATTGCCCTTACGGGGAGTAATTGCTAGTGATGTACTTTATGAATACATGACACGTAAATAATTGTTTACACATGTAACGTATCACAAATACCTTTGTTAAAGTCACACACGATTCACAAACGAAACACGAAACATGTTGTGTGCATAGGTATTATGTGCCGGTTCAAGAAACTCGATAATATCCCGACACTTAGAAAAATCTCTTTGTTGTTATAGAACGCTAGAGAGAGTTTTTCTGTGACGCGCATCTTGGTGAATTATTTTGGGAATACTTCGCAAACAGTGAGTTTCACTTTCCCCTTTTTAAACTGTTTTCAAACGCTTTTCACTTGGGGGAGATAACATACTCCGAAAACGCATTTAAGATTTTGTTAATATAGATTATATATCACTTGTAAAGACTAAGTGGCAAACGCGTTAACTAAAGTCCTTCATTCACATCGAACCGTTTAATATTGGATAATAGCGAGTCATTGTTGAGTAGTACTACTGGGTTTGACAAACCCCACCGAACGCTAAACTCGACTGGAGGTCGAGTAGGTGTAATCTTGGCTAAACACATACCATGGTCTGGATGACCTGGTGGCAAGGCAAATGATAAACAGTCAGCTTCGGTGTCGAACACTTAGTGATACTTGTTTTATAGGCTAGCTACCTATAGATATATAATTGACATAACACTATCTGGTAACGCAAAACGCTATAACGCAAAACGCTGAACGCAAACGCTAAACGCTTTATTTTATATAAACTTGTGAACTCACCAACCTTGTGTTGACACTTTTAGTATGTTATTCTCAGGAAGCCTAGGCAGGCGCGAGGTTTAGGAACATGCATTGCTTGAAACACTTTTAATTATGCAAACTTATTTTTAACTGTTATCATTGGGTTTTTAAGTCGTCCTGCGTGACGCAACATTGTTTGCTATGGTTTTACGCTTCCGCATTTAATTACTCGTAAACGTTTTCATGGTTTTGAAACTTTGTTTTATGGTTTGATTATAATTAATGATTCCGATCCTGTTAGTTCACACCCTCTGACGGTAAAACTCCGTTAGTGGATTTTGAGGGTGTGACAATCTTCTTCATCCTCTTAACCATCATCATCATCTTTATCATCTTCCTCATCCTCATCATCTTTATCGTCTTCCTCATTCGCAACCTCATCTTCAACATCAGCCTGGGCACCCTGTTGTACAACAAGACCAACAGTAGCATCGCCCTCAGATGTCACAAACTGAACTCCTCGCACGGCCTCACTCGGACCCGCGGTAGGCTGTGAACCACCAACCTGAGAAGTCTCGCCCGACCTTCTCCAACTCCTGAAGACTGCATCAATATGATCTTCCAGACCCTGATAATCGCTCTCAAGTATGCTCATGAGGTCAGAGGTCGCTTGATGCTTGCCAACAAAGTTTTCATTAGTTTTCAACTGAAGCTGATTCAGTCGATCATGCTTGTTTACCCTCTCTCGAACAACCTCCATCTCAGCTCGTAGAGTTACATTTTCAGATAAGAGTGCGTCAATAGAGGCGGGATATGTTAGCTGATTCTCTAAGCTTGTAACTCTTGAATTTGTTGCTTCACTTTCAACGAACCACTTTCTTGTCGCACCCTCAATCTTCTTGTCAAGACTCGTTCGGAGGGCACTGTCACTTGGTAAATTTCGTTCAAGAGTAGCCATTCGATCAACGAGTCTGGATTGCTCAGCCCTTAGAGTAGCATTCTGTATTGCTTCAGTGTTTAGCAAAAGTTGCTGATTCTGGACTCTGGTGTGAAGCGTGTTTATCAATAGTCTCTGGTTTTCCATTTGAGCTTCATGCACCACCTTCTCATCCTCCAGAACCTGAATTTTTGCTCTTAACTCCGACTTCTCTTTTTCATCCAGAGCTTTATTTTTCTTCAACTCTTTAGTAACTTGAGAAGCCCAATCTCTCTTTCAGCTCTCTTCGCATTGGATTCCTCCAGTGCGACGATCATATCGAGGATAGGATCGGCGTATACTGAAGTTGTCAAAGACTTTCCTCTGGTAATGGGTTTGGGTGAAGGATAGTGGAAGGTGGGGTTATGGACATTGTGAGCGGTGAGGTTGTTTGGATAGGCAAAATGATTGGTTGAGTGGTTGTTGGTGAGACTGTGGTGATGATTGGAGTAGGCTGGGTTGTTGGTGGTGAGGTTATAATGGTTTGGCTCCAAAGACTTGTGGTTTGGATGGTTGAGCTAAAGATAGATGATGTAAATATCGATGATAATTGAGGTTCGGTGATGGGTTGAGTTGGTGAAGTAATGGGTTGGAATGGTTCAGGTTGGGTAGGTAGGGTAAATGGTAGTGTTTCTATGTGGGATGGCTGTTCGGGTGGTGTGGTTGTCTGTGATGGCTAGGGTTCAGGTTGGTTAAGGTCTTGTTATGTTTGAGATGGAGAGTCTGGGATTTCAGGTAAGAAAGGGTTCAGGTTGGTTAAGGTCTGGTTATGTTTGAGATGGAGAAACGGGTTGGTTAATGTCTAAGGGTTCGGGTGATGAGTCAGGTGAATCATGAAGTAGGGTTTTGGTTGGTTTGGCCTTGGCTTTCTTCCTGGTTGTGGGCTTCCTATAAGCGGGGAGTTGAGTCTTAGAGGCATGGACTTGAATCTTAGTGACGTCAAGGTCTCTAAGGACTTGGGCTAAGGTTTTTTTGGTCATTACAGGAGGGGTGGAAGGTTTACCTTTTGAGGAAAGCTTGACTAGAAGCTTGGATGACTTCTGGGAGTCTCCAATCTTCTTGATGCGCTTCAGTTGTGGCTGCTCTTCTTCCTCCTCGTCTTCAACCTCCTTTGACTTCCTTTTCAAATAATGCTTGGTCTTTGTCCTACCCTCAGCTGGCTCATCTGATGAATCTTGTTCACCTTCAACCTCGGGTTCATCATCATCTTCACCCTCAGCAGACGCCTCGTCCCCTACAGGCTCTGTCTCCTCAAATAAACCAAACTTAGGACCCGGCCTTGGTCCCACATACTGATGACCCCTTCCCTTGGTGCTCGCAACACACCGAAAACCGAAGTTTTAATCTCATTCACATGATACGGCTCGGGAAGTGACTTCTTGTCCTTGGCCTTTTTGGACCCCGGTCGTGGGACATCTGGAATCAAATCATCCAAAAGCAGCTGCACGAATCTCGGGTACATAAGCCATGTAGCACCACTCTTGATGTTTCCCAACATGCACAAGAATATCCTTCGAGAGTAGTTGAACTTCTCTCGACTCGTCAAAGCAGACATAATATGAACCCAGTCTGTACTCATACTGTTGAATCCCCCACGAGTATCCACAAAGCAATGAGTGACAATGTGGAATAAAAACCTCCAGTATGGTGGAAGATGACTCTTCTTGAGGCTCCTCCATTCAGTGTCGTATCCCATCTGTTTAACAAAATCAACCAGCTTCTTTTTATTTCCCTTCTCATATGTATAATCTGGCTGGTCAGCAATCTTCAACACCCATCTAATGTCTACTTCTGAAATAGTCACTCCTTTCTAGCAACAGTTGTTGTAAAAGATAGAGAGTCATCAGCAACCTTGGCAAACGCCCAGAAGTCCAAGACCCATTTATAATAAACAGCTGGGTTGGAGGTGATAGCATAGGCAAGGGGTGATTGCTTGAGCCCCTTGACCATGGAGGTAAATACTTTGTCTGGCTTTGCCTTTGGCAACCCGAGAGCACAAAAATTATTATGACCCTGAAAGTTAAACCAACAGATCTTGAGAATCATCATTAAGTTAAAACATAAACAAGATAATTGAAGTATAAATATATTAAGTATCTATATTTTAAGTTAATTATCTTTACATGAATGATTGATTTTATATAATATTTGTTTAAATAAGTTAATAAGTTCCTAAGACCAATAGGTACTATGATTAAGTTCCATAAAAGTTTATAATCCCAAACAGTCCAAATAGTCCAAGCAGTCCAGTAGCCAAAGTCAGAAACCAAAAAAAATTTTCTAAGTATAACTTTCGCTTCGCATGGTTAAGCAAAGCGAAACAGAGATCATTTTGCTTCGCATGACCATGAGAACATAAGCAGAAATCATTTCATTTCTCATGAACATGAGAAGTGAAACAGAAATCATTTCGCTTCTCATGACCATGAGAAGCGAAACAAAAATCATTTTGCTTCGCAAGACCATGAGAAGCGAATTCTCCTTCCAAGCGAAAAAGTTTCGTGGCTTATATTTAGATTCCTTTTTCCTTTCTTGTGTGTCGCCCAGATTTGAATTAGGTTTCTGGAAAGTTTGAAAGCAAGCCCCTTTGATTTACTTGGTCAATTAAACCCCAAAATCTATGAACAAACCCCACGACTACAGACTGTACATAAACAACCCTAACTCTAATAATCAATGATGATAATCAAGATCAATAAGTCCAACAACAGATTATAGAAAAGATATTAATCATCACATATGAAGATCAGCCGTAGATCTAGCCAACGGTTCATCTGAACCGTCGTCTCAATCCACGAGAACCCCAGAAACAGAGAAGAAGGAGGTTCCATGATGGTTTGATGATATACCGAGGGTGAATTCTGTGGATTCAACGGCATAATTGCGATAGTGAGGGCCGGATTCTTTGAAAGATTTGAAGATAATTAGGGTTTGAAGGTTGAGTAGAGAGAGAGAAGGGAGAGTGAATAGTAAAAGTGTTTGTGTGAATAGTAGAAGATATTTTGATTTCCCTTATATATAGGGTCAGCCTATCTCGCGCTAAGGTCAAAACATCGTGAGTATTCACCAAAAATACACTCTCGATCCTCGGTCTTTAAAAATGTTTACACTTTCAAACCCGAAAAACATTTACCCACCGAATCCACACACTTGATTATTTATATGGTTTTTCTTTTGTCGATCCGTAACCGTTAACGTTTGCACGGTCGATCTATTTAACAAAAACAAAGACATAGAACAAAACAAAAAAAATAAAATAAAAATTAAAATTAAAATAAAATTTAAAATAACACTAATAAGGAACTATTAGATATTTTAGAAAATAAAACAAAATAAAATAAAGTAACAGAAGATTAAACTTCTTTTGAATAAAAATAATCTTGAATTAATTTACATAGATTTTTTTTCTTTTTTTTTTCAAAGAACGATCGCAACATGGAATCTTATTGATTTGCAAAGCCCTAGATCGTGTTTCCATTTTGAAATTATTGTGACACAAATTCATCATTAACTGCAAATTTGTCCACTTGTTTAACTTGACAAGTGTTTTGGTTTTGACGTGATACATTTAAGGTTCAGTTAAGCATGAAACTTATGTGGTTCCCACTTAATCAGGCATATTACTGATTCCATCATATCTCGGGACTAGTGTGTGTTGACATATCACCTCAACTTGACTTAAACATTTCTTAGTTGATCATAGTATTCTTATTAACATACTTGAATCATTGTACTCTATACACTTGATACTTTGTGCTTTGCACATTTGACTCGATCTAGAATTTTAAAATAAAGCAGAAGATTCAGGGCCATAACAATTAGATCTTGTATGACTACAAACAGAGAAAGTTCAAGGCTTGAATCAAAATGAATGAAGAAATAAAGCAGAATAAAAATCCTTAAGATTGACTCTTTTTCGACTCTTTTTCTTGATTTTTCTTTTTCTTTTTCTTTTTCTGACACTTTTATCTTTCTTTCTTTTGCTTTTCTTTGACACTTTTCTTGACTCAATAAAAATTCAAAAATTTACACATATTTCATAAGACGACTTTGATCAAGTAAAGAGAGGCTTGGGTATGACATGTGTAATTACATTTCGTCCTTCATCGATATGACTTTAATAGAATCATGAACCACTTCATAAGTGTACATCCACTAGTAACAACTAGAGTTTAAGTTTATATCACACAACACTTACTTGTTTGTCAAGCCTATCTGCACATTGATGAATGACTTTGTAGCCTTTTGTTCTACTCTATTAACATGCTAGAATCATTACATACCAATGTACTATCACTTTCCAATGGTCGGATCAATTTCTCAAAATTTGAAAATTTTAATTATTTGACTCCCTCTAAGCAGGAGCTCCCTCTAAACGGGATAAAACTTTTTAAATTTTCTTAAGTTTTTCTTAAGTAGAAGTAAAGATGAAATTAATATTAAATAAAAACAGAATATTTTTGTTAAGTTAAGTGACTTGATTTTGGTTTTTCTTTAAGTAAATTGAAAATCTTTTTGGTGAGTTAAAGCTGACTCTTTTTCTCCCTCTAAAATTGTGACATATTTGAAATATATTTACAATTTTAAAATTTAAAGATAAAATTTACTGAAAAGAAATCATGCCCACCGACTCAACGAGAAACAAAAATCGAGCACGACTAATAGTAAAGGGATATGCAAAGTTAAAGTCAGTATGGACCCTTTTTATGTCGACAAGCTTACGATCATAACACTCACGAATAAAGAGTGTTCGTATGTGGATGTGCTTAGTCTTTGAGTGCTGGATCGGGTTTTTAACAATAGCAACGGCCGCCTCATTATCACATTTAATCATTGTGCCAAAGAAATTCAAACCATACTCCAGCAGCTGATGCTGGATCCATATCACTTGAGAGCAGCAGCTGGGGGCGCCGATGTACTCGGCTTCGGCTATGGATGTGGACACAGTAACTTGTTTCTTGCACTGCCATGAGATCAACCGATCTCCCAGGAATTAACATCCGCCAGATGTTGATTTTCTGTCCAAATTACAGCCCCCATAATCACTGTCGGTGTAAGCATGGAGTTCAAAGGGAGACTCCTTTGGATACCAGAGTCCTAAACGTGGTCTACCCTTCAATTATCTGAAAATACGCTTGACAACAGTCATGTGGGATTCTCTTGGGTCAGATTGATATCTGGCAACACTGACAAACAGGGAACATGATGTCCGGTTTGCTTGCAGTAAGATACATCAGGGAACCAATCATTGACCTGTAAAGGTGTCGATCGACTGGTTTTCCTGATGGATCAGGAGCGAGAACTGGCCGCGTAGCGATTAGTGTCATGAAAGCTGTTAAGTCCTTGAATCCAAATTTCTGAACAATGTCATGAACGTACTTTTCTTGGTGAATCAAAGTCCCGTCCATCTTTTGTTCAACTTGTAAGCCTAGGAAGAAAGTCATCTCCCCTAAGGAACTCATTTCAAATCGCTTCTGCATAATCTCAGAGAACTCCTTGCATAGATTATCATTCATGGACCCAAAGATAATATCATCAACATACACTTGTACAAGAATCAAATCATCCTTAACCTTCTTGACAAAAAGAGTTTGATCGACGACCCCTCTTCTGTAACCATTTTTCACCAAATGATCAGCCAATGTGGCGTACCAAGCACGAGGTGCCTGATGAAGACTATAAAGTGCTTTGTCAAGTCAGTAGACATAATCAGGATGAACAGGTTCTTCCAAACCTGGAGGTTGACCCACATAAATTTCTTCTTTTACCTTCTCATACAAGAAAGCAGTCTTTGCATCCATCTGATATACTTTGAAGTTCATATACGAGGCATATGCCAGAAAGATGCGGGCTTCTAATCTTGCTACCGGTGCATAGACTTCATCATAATCAAGTCCTTCATGTTGCCAAAAACCTTGCACAATGAGCTGGGCTTTATTTCTGATGATCACTCCCTTGTCATCCTTCTTGTTTTGGAACACCCATTTCATTCCAATTGGCTTCTTGTGTTCTGGCTTCTTCACCAACCTCCAAACATTCAGCTTCTTGAACTGTAGCAGCTCTTCTTGCATTGCTTCTACCCAGGAGTTTTCTTTTATAGCAACTTTGTTGGGCTCAACCTATGAAATAAAACAAGAAAAAAGACATCTGTTAATGTTACCAGAAGTACTTCGTGTCTGAATGCCAGCGGATGGATCTCCAATGATGTTCTCAGTCGGATGTTGGCGATGAATCGGCAACTGAGGAATTTGCTCCACATGCTCGACTGGTGTTACCTCAAGCTGAATGGTCAAGCTCTCTATGGGGTGTAATACGGTAGTCACATTGGCAGGAGCATTTAGTTGTGGAGTTGTGGTAACTTCATCTTGATCAACCTTATGTTCCTGTGCAATGGGAACCTCCCATAGGTTGTCATAGAATGGGACTACAATGGCGGGAACAGTCATCAAGTCGGTGCTGCCAGAAGCTCCATTCTGAACGGGATCAGTCTGCATAGTTGCCTGAACTGTCTCCTCAGCAGATCCATGAATTTCATCATCAGAGGGAGGTGTAGGAACGGATTCAACTACACTTAGATCTTCAGCTGGAGGGTTCACCGCTTGATCAGTCGGGACATTTTCTACCTGTTCTTCCACATTATCGGTAGACATATATGAGTCAGTATATGAATCAGACGCATCTTCAAAAGTGGGCACATCTGTAGAAGCTGTAGTGGGTTGTACTACATTCTCCTCAGGCAGTTGATTTACTATGATTGGTGCAATAAGAACTGGTGCTGGTGTAGCGATATGAACATCTGTCAGACCTCTCACAACGGCGTGCATTAAAACAGACTGATCGGCTTCTGCCTGAGTTGGTGTTGAGACCACAGGGGAAACCGTTGGTGCTGTAAGTGGTACATACATTCCACGAAACTGCCTGAACAAGCTTTCATAGTCAAATATCCAGTCAGGACCACTATGTGCATCAGTAGGGTTTAATTCTTGCCAATCAATGTTGAATGACTCCAAGATTACTCTTGTTTTCTTATTGTACACCTGATAAGCACTATTGTCAGCAGAATAGCCAACAAAATAGCACCCATCAGCCTTTTCTGCAAACTTGGAAGTAGATCCAACATTGGTTTGGAGTATTGTACATGGACATCCAAACGTTCTGAAGAAATTTACCCTTGGCTTCGTTCCATAAAAGACTTCATATGGAGTCTTGTTCAATCTCTTGTTCAGAAGCACACAGTTCTGGGTAAAGCAGGCAACATTGATAGCTTCACCCCAGAAAAATAAAGGAAGTTTGGAGTATGACAACATTGTTGGTGCAGCTTCTACCAACGTACGGTTTCATCGTTCAGCCACCCCATTTTGTTCAGGAGTGTAAGGTGCGCTGAATTGTCGAAGGATCCCTTTGTTTTGGCAGAACTTATTCACCACCTTGTTGCAGAACTCAGTGCCATTGTCACTTCTAATGCATTTGACCCTTTTGTCAGTTTGGTTCTCAACCAGTATAATGAACCTAAGCAGAAATTGTGATGTCTCATCCTTGTGAGCCAACAGAAATGTCCAACTGAAACGCGAGTAATCATAAGTAATAACCAGACAATAGGATTTTCGACCTATTACCATTGGTTGGACAGGGGCAGAAAGGTCCTTATGCAAAAGTTGAATAGTGGAGTTTATGGAATCGACAGTTTTTGGTCTGTGAGGGAGTTTGTGCTGTTTGCATTTTGAACAAGATAAACACTTTTCAACACAATGAAATGATTTAACAGGCAAACCCCTCACATGGTCACCTTTTACTAACTTATTCAAGCTTTTAAAGTTGACATGACCCAAACGTCGATGCCACAAAGAAGAGTCGTTCTCCGAGGCCTTTGACAGCAAATAGGAAGCGGATCGCATAGAATAGTTGCTTCTCATTTCCAGAATGTAAGCATTGTTGCGCCTCGGAGTACGCAACATGATCCACTCGTTAGGAACCTTAAAACCTGGTTTCAATATAAGACATTCATTTTCAGTGAACAAGGTTGAGAATTTTTTATCGCAAATTTGAGATACGCTGAGCAGGTTGTGGTTGAGCTGTTCCACCAGATTAACCTCATCAATTGTCAAGGTACCATTTGAGACTTTTCCATGTTTTGTAATCTCTCCTCCACTATCACCGGCAAAGGAACCGTGCCCGCCATCGTACGGCTTGATATCAAACAGCAGTGACTCGTCTCCAGTCATGTGTCGGATGTAGCCACTGTCTAAGTACCAAATACTGTTGACAGGCCGTCTAGGATGACCCTTCATACACGAAAACTAGTTAGTGGAGGGTTTCCCGAGACGCACTTGTCTCGGGAAAATTAAACACAAAGTCACCAAGCTTAATTTTATGATTTCTAAAAATATTGTCTATTGGTGAATCAGAATCAGTAGAGCAATCCCTCGAGGAACTTGAGTTAAATTTTTCTCGGTTTTGGAAAGGTTTTATGGATTGCCTTCATTTTGGTTTGGACTTAACGAAAAAATCCTCAAAATGTTTCTTGTTAAAAACATTTGAAGGGTTCTTTGACTTTTCAGTTTCCGAACCCTTTCATACCTTTGTCTTTCTCTCTGAGTTAGCCAAAATGGTTTTCTTGGTTTTTGCACCTTTCCGGATTTTGAATCCATCTCATTGGCAGTTGAATAAATTTGGTGAGTCATTCTCTTAGGTTTAGGGAAAACCTTGGGGAATGTCTGACCAAACGTACTTCTTGAATCCTTTTGTTGCTTGTGCCCGTTTTTGCAATGTCTTGCAAGATGAGACGGATTTCCACAAACGAAACAGCATTTTCTTTGGTACGATAATAGACACATTGATCACTGAGATACGTGGGATAGGGTGATGGGGTTGGGTTAACTTGTGTGTAACCTGTATCTGTTTGATACTGATGAACATTTGAAAACTTTGAGGTAATAAAATAATTGGAATACCTGGATTTCTGTTGAGAATAGTAATAGGTATTATCAAACTGATTATAATACTGAGAATTATTGTTGTAATTTGTATTTTGAGAAAGAGAGATTTTCTTTGGTGGCACATATTTACATGAAGTGCTTGGTTTTTCATTCACAAAAATTGATTCTCGTTGTCTCCCATCCTCAATAGGATAATCAATTGATGAATAACTAGGACTAGTCTGTTTGTTAACCTTAGCCTCAATTGTTTCATCAAAACCAGTTTCACATTCAGAGTCAGACGAAGCACACTCAGTTTCATTACAAACATCATTACACTTTTCATCATTAATGGTTTCACAAATTTGTAAGGCGCTGAACCCCGGGAACCTCACAGTTGGTAATCATTCAAAACACTCGTAATAATAGTTAAACTTAAAACAATTCTTTTCATTAAAATAACATCACGGAGTATAATTCGGCGGAAAACGTAAATAAATGAATGAGTTCCCAAAACCCGGGAATTTAACCCCAAAACCAAAATTAAGTATAACTTTTATAAGTCCTTTGAAATAAAATGTTCATAAACAATTCTTCATTCCAGTATGCCCTTCACCGTCCAAGTAGCTCCGTGCACATCCAAGCGATAAGGCATCCTCTACCAAACCTGAATCTCACACTAACATACACACAAAGTCAGCTTAAGCTGAGTGAGTTCAAGTTTTAAATAAGTAGCAAAAGTTTTAATAATCATTCCAACGGTTTTAAAACAGCAAACTGAAGTACATTGGTTAGGTCACCACATTCAATAAATAGTCATTCTTACGTATGAGCATCTCTATACGTGCATTCCTATATATATCAATATATATATAACATTCAATAATAACATTCAGGGCCGAGAAAAACGTACAACCCAAACACGTAACATTCGGCGCATGCAAACACAAAGTAGGAATACGCAACATTCAGTAGTCGAGACGACTACAACATTCGCCAAATATTGGCCATTCTAATATATATATACACACACACACACATACACACATTCTATAACATTCCAAGGCCTACCAATACTAGTAAGCCTATGCAAAATAATTTAAAACATTTCATCCAATAAGAAAACACTTAGGTGTGCATGCTAGCCCAAAACTTAAAAAGAGTTAAACGGGGCATCAAGAACACACCTGAAATCAACCGAACACCTGCAACGAGCTAGGAAATCCCAAAGTGCACAATGACAAGCAAGGGCCTGTAAAGTATACACAGCGTGTTACTAAGCTAGACCGTAAGAACACTCTTGCCTAATGGGCCGTTCAAGCCCAACAACTTGGCCCAAGGCCCAACACTTTCAATTAACCAAATCCACCCTACGATTAAGGTCGGGGCTAACCATGATGCACCCCTCGCCCGTCGGCAATCAAATCTAGTCGAATACGCGCGTAATGAACCATAAAACAAATTGTTAAATGAATCACCCCCAAATGGGCCAAATTCCCATTTTAATCCTTTCATTCATCATAATTATGTCACCCGAGTTGATAGGGTTGACGGTTCCTTTTTACAACTCTCAATTAACATTTAAACGAAAATTCACGCACTGCCGACTCGATTGACCAAGCACCAACCAAAACAGCCCCGAGCATCAAAAAAATAATTTTCCCACAGCCCTTAGACTCTCCTAGGGCCGTACAAACTGATTCGGTTGGTCATCCAACCGATTAACGCATCAAACTCAACAATTTGCAATTCTACACCTGATAAACCCTAGTTTTCGAACTAAAATCGATTGACCGACCTAAACACCTCCAATGGCCACAAAATTTTAATATGATGTAAATGCCATACCTGGGAATCTTTCCACACTGGAAACTCTAATTTTTATCCATGGGAAGTGGGTCAATTACACGGGAAGTATGAAATATTGTTTATGAAAACTTGAACTCACTCAGCTCAAGCTGACTTTGTGTGTATGTTAGATTGACTTTCAGGTTAAGAAGTGGATGTTATCGCTTGGACGTGCTGGATGCTACTCGGGAGGTTGATGGCATTTCTGGTCAAGGATTTCAAATAAAACGAATATTTTATTTACAATTGATTTTGGACACCTGTACCCGTGTTTTGGGATTTTTAATACATAAACTTTTCCGCTGTTATTTACTCTGAACTGTTTTAAATAAAACGAATTGTTTAGTTTTAAATTTTTTTGAATTTGTGGACGTGATCACCAACTATAGGATTCCGGGATTCGGGGTCTTACATTTATCCACGGGAAGTGGGTCAATTACACCTTGGCCGAAAATTTGTCCAACGAAAAGTATCGGCAAAATTAAGCATCAAAACGATTATGGTGAACAAAAAGAGTGTTGGGGATACATACCTTGAACCACTTCTAGGAGCTTGGAATTGATCAAAAATTCCAAGCAAAGAAGGGAGGGGGGCTGGTCTCTTGGCCGATTGCTGCTGCAGCTGCTACTAGGGTTTAGGTTTTTTTTATTAGTGCTATATTGTAAAACATTTTCATTGTAGCCCCCGGAATTTAATAATAATGCAAATTGGAAGAAATTTTAAGCGATTAGACGTACCAGGATGACGTAAAGGCTTCTGAGAAACGTCGGATAAATCCCGAGAATTATACATACTCTACAAGCTTTAATTCTTGAAATCGGAATTAATGGGCGTTACAAGTCCACCCCCCTTACAATGGGATTTGCTGACAGGAAAAACTGCGGATAATGCTTCATCATCTCATCTTCGGACTCCCAAGTGGCCTCGGAACCCCTACGGTGTTTCTACTGCACCTTCACCTGTCTAACCACCTTATTCCTTAAACGCCTCTCCTAACGGTCAAGAATAAGAATCGGTTGTTCAACGAGTTCAGCTTACTATCGAGTTCAATATCATCGAGAGGTACATGGGCCTCTTCATCCGCTAGGCATTTCCTCAAATGGGACACATGAAAAGTAGGATGAATCCCCGAGAGCTCCTCGGGAAATTCCAGCCTGTATGCTACCTCACCGACTCGGGCCAATATACGTAACGGGCCAATAAACCTCGGATTGAGCTTCCCCCTCTTATGAAAACGAATAATGCCCTTCCAGGAAGAAATTTTTAACCTAACTCGATCCCCAGCCTCAAACACAATAGGCCTTCGCTTTTTATCTGCATAAGACTTCTGACGATCCTGCGCAACCTTCATAAATGCTTAAATGTTGTCGAGTTTCTCAGTCGTAGCCTCGACCACCTCCAAACTACCCAACTGCTTCTGACCAATGGAACCCCAACATACTGGAGTCCTACACCTCCTACCATACAACATCTCAAAAGGTGGCATCCCAATTATGGCATGATAACTGTTATTATACGAGAACTCTACCAACGGTAAGTGACGGTGCCAACTACCACCAAAGTCGATAACACAAGCCCACAACATATCCTCGAGAGTCTGAATGGTCCTCTTGGACTGACCATCCGTCTACGAGTGATAAGCAGTACTGATGAGGAGTTTGGTGCCCATCTCCTCGTGAAACCTTCTCCAAAACCTGGAGGTGAAACGCGTATCCCTATCCGAAACAATAGATACCGGCACCCCGTGCCTAGAGACGATCTCACGAATCGGCAAGAAATGAGCGCTCTTAGTCGGTCTATCCACGATTACCCAAATGGTGTCATAATTACCCCTAGGAGTACGATGTAGTTTAGTCACGAAATCCATAGTAAGATGCTCCAATTTCCACTCCGGTATTTCCAAAGGCTGAAGTTTCCCAAACGGCTTCTGATGCTCGGCCTTAACTTGCAGACACATCAAACACTTACTCACGTACTGAGCCACCTCAAATTTCATCGCAGGCCACCAATAATTTTTCTTCAAGTCTTTGTACATCTTGGTTGCGCCCGGGTGAATAGAATAGCACGACTTGTGTGCCTCATCCAAAATTTTATCTCTGAATCCCCCATACTTCGGTACCCATAAACGACCATCCTTATACTTCACCCCGTCACCGACGTCTTCCAACAATTTCTCCTGACCCCAAACACGTTCTGACATAATCCATTCCACATGCAAAGCCTCATTTTGAACGTTGGCTATTTGCTTCAAAATATCGGGTTTAAGGATGAGCTGGTAAGATTTTACACGAATCGTCTTCGGTCTCTCCTTCCGGCTCAACGCGTCAGCCACCACGTTGGCCTTACCTGGGTGGTACATAATCTCCAAATCATAATCCTTAATCAACTCCAACCATCGACGCTGACGCATACTCAGTTCCTTTTGTTCAAAGAAGTATTTTAAACTCTTATGATCGGTATAGATAACACAGGGAACACCGTACAAATAATGCCGCCACAACTTACGTGCAAACACAACAGCCGCAAGCTGCAAATCATGAGTAGGATAATTCTCCTCGTGAGGCTTCAACTGCCGTGAGGCATAAGCGATGACTCGACCTCGCTGCATCAAAACACACCCAAGCCCCTGATAAGAGGCATCAGAATACACTACCAAATCATCTGTGCCATCAGGTAAAGCTAAAATCGGGGCATGCGTCAGTCTGTTCTTCAACACGAGAAAAGCCTCATCCTGTTCCGTATCCCAAACGAACTTAACACTCTTCTTAGTCAACTTGGTCAGTGAAGAAGCAATTTTCGAAAAATCGGGAAAAAAGCGACGGTAATACCTCGCCAAACCCAGAAAACTACGGATTTCAGATGGAGACTTAGGAGACTTGTTGGTACATGTTTGTCAGTAGTTCATAGTCTTGTAATTGTAATCGAGTCTGTATTGTAATTGTGTATTTGATTATGTTTTTGTTTGTGTAACTAGCGAAGTTGTCAACAAGTTCGCTCAGGCGAACTTGTTGAACAAGCGAAGTTGTCAACAAGTTCGCTCAGGCGAACTTGTTGAATATGCGAAGTTACAGACAACTTCGCCTGTGGCGAAGTTGTCGTGTATATATTGATTGTTACAGCCGAATCGTCAAGGTTAAGCAGTTTAGGGTTTCAGTCAAGTGTTCGAGTTTAAGCAGACGTGTTTGCTAGTTCCAGTGTCTGTAATAGTGACTACGAGTCACGTGTTCGGTTAATAATATTACGTGTTTGATTCATTGCTTGTGTTATTCTTTATCTACACTCGTAATCTACCTACGCAGGGATTCCGCACCTGCGTTGTTAGAGAACATCCCGTGTACGATCCGTTCCAGGAACCTACAGTTGGTATCAGAGCCAATCGGCTCGATTGTGAGGTTCGGGATTTCACGCGGGTGTAGTTTCGTCTCGTTTGACCTATTCGCGAGACGTATTTTTGTTGGGATTGTGTTCTACTAGTGCTTGACAGTCATTTTCAAGCCTTAGCATTGATCGGGAGCTTCTGGTTTGAAGAAAACAGATCTGGAAAAACTTCCAGGTTCATCGGGCGAACTTGCTGATCTTCAGGCGAAGTTGTTGAATTCAGGCGAAGTTGCCGTCACTGGAATTAGGGTTTTTGGCGAAGATATAAGGTTTGGCGAAGTTAACCACAACTTCGCTCAACTCATAAGTTCGCCTTAGCGAAGTTATCCGCAACTTCGCTTCACACTTAAGTTCGCAGATTTCATAAGTTCGCCTTAGCGAAGTTATCCACAACTTCGCTTACTACCCAAGTTCGCTCAACTCATAAGTTCGCCTGAGCGAAGCGAAGTTAACTTTAACTTCGCCAATTCAAGCGAATTAAAGACCTCAGCGAAGTTCTCTGTTCAGCGAAGTTGACCTTCAAGCGAAGTTATCCTTAACTTCGCTTACTGAGCTGTTTTAATATTTTCTTGTTTTTTTCAGGTTTTTCAGGTTTTACAAGGATGTCGTCTATCAACATCTCCGATTTGGTCAAGATGGAAGTTGAGGCAGGGTCAGCCACTAAGGCCCCGAGGTTGATGAAGGGAACAGACTTCGTGGCATGGAAGGATAGATTCATCCAGTACATTAAATATCAGGATGCCAAAATGTGGGTGTGCATTCAAGATGGATACGTTCCTCCAACCATGCAATACGAAGGACGTGACGTGGTGAAGAAGTACAGTAAAATGGAGGACGAAGAAAAGAAAATGTATGAGGCCGAGAGCAAGGCCCATGCAGCGATAACAATGGCACTTCCTCAAGAAGTTCTCCATACGTTTCGAAAGTACACTTCTGCAAGAGAGCTTTGGGATGCTCTGGAAAACAGATTCGAGGGGAACGTAGGTATCCGTGCCTCAAAGATTAAACTCTTGAAGACCCAGTTCTCCGTCTTCAAATATTTGAAGAATGAATCTTTGGATGATATTATCACCAGATACTATCATCTAATGACAGAGCTTAGCAATTATTCGATTGCCTACCGAGAAGAAGAGATCGTCGAAAAGCTTCTCGATGCTCTCCCACCGAAGTGGGAAATGTACACCGTCCTTATGAGGGAAGACAGAGACTTTCCTAACGTTGATTTGGAAACTGCAGTAAACAAGCTCAGAACTTATGAGCTCAATATGGTTCGAAAAGAAACACCAACAGACCAGATACAAGACCCTGGTATGTATGGTGCAAAGATTAACTCAGGCTCAAGTTCGAGACCTGAATCTGCAGCTTTTTACTCAAAAGGGGAGTCAGGTCCCGACTTTCCTCATGATGGAAACGTTTCTGTAAACACGAATGGTGATGTATGTTTCGTTGCTGGAGGATCTAGTACTTCAAAGCCTCAAGCATCCACAAGTAGTTTTTCTGTAAATGCATCAAGCAATAATTATACCAAGATGCCTATGAGTGTAAAATCTGCTGAAGAGCAGTTTGCAGTCTATGCTTCATTTATTGCTTCCTACGAAAACTACATCCAGGGGAAGATTGTGGACCCTGCTGTTCTGGATGAGGATTATGACCAGATCGATGCTGATGATCTGGAGGAGATGGACTTGCAATGGCAAATGGCCATGATAGTGAGGCGAGTCAAGCGTTTCATGAATAAAACGGGGAGAAAGTTCGTTGGTGGTCGGCCCGGGTTCGACAAGTCCAAGGTAAGGTGCTACAATTGTCAACAGTACGGGCACTTTGCCAAGGAATGCAGAAATGAGAGGGTTGAACGTGGACAAGGTCGACCTACACAACACTCAGGAGTTAACAGAGAGATAAATGCCATGTTGACCAGAGAGGCAGGAGAGTACAACTGGAATCAACGCCCAAGTGGTTCTGGTGAACAGGCTAACATGGCTGAGACTGAAGCTGAAGAATGTGAGAAGGTTGAAGAAACAGAGAAAGCGAATGAAGAAGAAACCGCTTTCATGGCAAATGACAAGGATAATCGCTCCGAGGTAAGTCTTAAGACTGTTTGTACTAGTTGTGAGAATTTGTCTGAGCAACTCACAACGATAACTGATCAGTATGTCAAATTGGATGCTGAATTTAAAACGATTAAAGAAGATCACCATTTTACTAAAGCCAGAGAAAACAGTTATAAAATTAAAATTAAGGCTTGTGAAAAAGACATTCAAAGTTTAAAAACCAAACTTGCTGAGAAAGTAGAAATTATTGATCTTAGTTATGAAGTTTTGGAAGAAAAAACTAAAGTGATTGCTGATCGGGATAAACAGATTGCTGACCACCAGGTAAAGGTGGTGGAACTGAACCGCAAACTTGAGCAGTTCAGGAATTCCTCGGCCATCCTTGATCACCTCGTGAGTGATCCAGGTACCTCTGCAAAGAGGGGAGGAATCGGATATCACGAAGTTCCACCACCCTTTAACCACAATTATACTTATAATCCAAGTGTTCAGAAATCTGTCGATTTCGAAGTTCCTCAGACAACTCCAATCAAGATTACAAAACCAAGTGTTAGCTGTGGAGAAACAAGCTCGAATGTTTCTAGTGTGAATATTTCTGTATCAAGTCCAGTCTCATCAGATTCGGATATGTTGTCCGAATCTGGTCAGACAAAAGAGAAGGTAGGTTTACCCACCGATGGAGATAAAAATGAAGTAGATAAAAAGAATACTCCACTCAATCCGTACGTCCCACCTTATGTGAGACAAACGGATAGTAAAACTGCCTCTACATCCAAATCAACATTTGACAAGAAAGTGGAGAGACGATGTTGCTTTAGATGTAACAAATTAGGGCATTTAGTTGCAGACTGCCCTCTGAAGCCGAGATTCAGAGGTGTGAGGCCTAACAAAACTGAGAATAAGCGTAATTTTGTAAATGCTAATATTGGAAACTTTTCAAATGTCAAAAATGTACCTAATTCAAGTTTTCATAAATACAAACCTCAGTTTTTCAACCAAACCACAAGATATAACTCTTTCAATTCTCATAGGTTTGGAAGGCATTACACTCAATCTGCAGGGAGATTCCCTAACAGGACGTACAGAAATTATCCTGATGCTAACTTGAGAAAGCCAGGATACGGGATGTATCGATCCAAGACCAATTGGTCTTGGGTCCCAAGATTCTAACTCTTTGTTTTATGGTGCAGGAACAGTTGAACAGGGCTGCAAACAATCTTTGGATTGTAGATAGCGGCTGTTCTAGGCACATGACAGGCAACAAACACTTGTTGCAAGACTTAAAACCTGTTCAGGGAGCTAGAGTTAGTTTTGCTGGTGAAAGCGGTGGAAGGATTACCGGAAGAGGAACTGTGTCGAATGGGAGAATGACACTTGAAAATGTAAACTTTGTGGAGGAATTAAAGCACAATCTGTTGAGTGTGTCGCAGATCTGTGATAAAGAATACACTGTCCATTTCACTAAGAATGAAGCGATTGTAGTGAAGCCTGGTTTTCATATACCAGAAGAATGGATAGTAATGAAAGCTCCACGTGAAACGAATACATACGTGATGGATATGAGGTCTACTGAAATGGCCACCAGAGAATCCTGTTTAATGACAAAGGCAAGCGAATCAGAATCAGAGTTATGGCACAGGAGAATGGGACATATTCATCTTCGTAAGATGAACTTCATTGTCAAAAATGGGCTTGTGATGGGCGTTCCCTTAAAGAGTTTTAACTTTGAAGATAAGTGCATAGCGTGCAAGAAGGGAAAACAACACAAGAAAAGCCATCTCACCAAGACGATCAACTCAATTGCTGGTACTCTAGAACTACTTCATATGGATCTCTTCGGTCCGGTGAATGTACAAAGTCTAGGCGGTACTTCTTACTGCTTGGTGATAACTGATGATTACTCGCGATACTCGTGGGTATATTTTCTGAAAACGAAAGACGAGACGACTCAGATGGTAAAGAATCTCATTACAAAAGTCGAGAATGTCATGAGTAAATCAGTTAAATTCATCAGAAGCGACAATGGAACAGAGTTCAAGAACTTTGAGATGGAAATCTTTTGTCTACAGAAGGGTATTGAGCATCAATACAGCGCTCCGTATACGCCACAACAGAACGGAGTAGCTGAAAGGAAGAACCGAACGTTGATTGAAGGAGCCAGAACTATGCTGGCAGACTCAAAGCTTCCTGTGATGTTCTGGGCTGAAGCAGTGGCTACAGCCTGCTATGTTCTGAATCGGGTGTTAACAGTTAAGAGACTTGGAAAAACTTGTTACGAGCTTATGCACGGTAGGAAGCCCAACTTGTGCGGTCTTGAACCATTTGGTTCTCCTTGTTCGATTTTGAAGACTAACTCGAAATTTGGTGAAGTAGCCGATGAGGGAATCCTAGTCGGTTATGTTGTTGGGACTCCCAACAGACGGGTCTTCAATACGACAACTTGCAAGGTGGAGGTGGTTTGTAACACCGACATTACTAGTTATCAACCGCCAAAACCAAGCAATGGACCTGCTGAGCTTTTTGACTATGTTAAACTGTTTAAGTCGTTTAACGTACCTAATTTGGAAATTGCTGAAGAAGACGAAAGAGTTGTGACGAAGATGATATTTGATGAGGAAGAGGAGCTAGTGCAACATCAGATGACAGAAAAATCTCAGCCTTCCACATCAAACTCTATTGATACCCCTGCGGCCTCAACTGAAGATGAGTTTATTAATCCTTTTCACTCTCAGCCTGAAACTACCATAGATGAGATCTCTTCAAACTTGGAAGAAAATTTACATGTCGGTGCTGTTCCGACCACGAGAATTCACAAAGATCACCCTTTGGAGAATGTTATAGGTGACGTGTCCTCGGGTGTACAAACCAGAAGTAGCCTGAATGAGCACACCTGTGTTTATTCAAGCATTAAAGATACAGGTATTATGAATGAATGTTTGTACTCTTGCTACATAAGCCAAATTGAACCGAAGAATTATCAAATGGCTTTGAAGGACAGCTCGTGGGTCGAAGCTATGCAAGAAGAGTTGGCTCAGTTCGAGAAAATGGAAGTTTGGTCTTTGGTTGAAAAACCAAAGAATGTGCATGCTATAGGCACGAAATGGGTGTTCAAGTGCAAGAGAGATGATAAGGGAATTATTGTGAGAAATAAGGCGAGGCTGGTTGTTAAAGGTTTTAATCAGCAAGAGGGTATTGACTACAATGAGGTTTTCGCTCCTGTTGCCCGGTTAGAAGCGATTCGATTGTTTTTGGCGTTTGCTGCTTTCGAAAAGATGAAGGTGTTTCAGTTGGATGTAAAGAGTGCGTTTCTTAACGGGAAAGTTGACGAGGTTGTGTATGTTGAGCAACCACCGGGTTTTCCTGACCCAGACTTTCCTGATCATGTATACAGGTTGAGCAAGGCGTTATATGGTTTACATCAGGCACCTCGTGCCTGGTATTCAACGTTATCGGACTACTTGCTGGAAAATGGTTTTGAAAGGGGTTTGATCGACAGTACGCTGTTTGTGAAGAGAGAAGGATGTGACTTCTTACTGGTTCAAGTCTACGTGGATGACATCATTTTTGCTGCATCAAGAGTATCCATGTGTCAAGATTTTGAGGCTGTCATGAAGAAACGATTCGAGATGAGTGCTATGGGTGAACTAACTTTCTTTCTAGGATTGCAGGTTGATCAGAAGAAAGATGGGATGTTCATTCATCAAACAAAGTATGTTCATGATGTGCTGAAAAGATTCAAGATGGAGGACAGTTCTCCATATGACACTCCAATCTGCGTCAATCACAAATTGGGAGCTGAATCAGATGGTGACGCAGATGTGGACCCTACTCTGTATCGAGCGATAATAGGTTCTTTAATGTATTTAACTGCTTCTAGGCCTGATATAATGTTTTCTGTTTGTCTTTGTGCTCGCTTTCAGGCAAACCCAAAGGAATCTCACATGAAAGGTGTGAAGAGGATTTTGCGGTATCTCAAGGGCAAGCCGAAACTAGGATTGTGGTACCCAAAGGGAGGAGACGTTGAACTGGTGGCATATACTGATTCTGATTATGGAGGTTGTAATCAGAGTCGGAAGTCAACAACAGGAGGCTGTCAGTTTCTTGGAGGAAGATTAGTTTCCTGGCAGTGCAAGAAACAGACATCAGTTGCAATTTCAACTTGCGAAGCTGAATACATGGCAGCATCCAACTGCTGCTCTCAGGTTTTATGGATTCAGCAACAATTGCGCGACTATGGTCTGAATTTCTTACTCACTCCTATTTTAATTGATAACACTGCCGCCATCTCAGTAATTAACAATCCCGTGAAGCACAGTAAAACTAAGCATATTGACATTCGTCATCACTTCATACGGGATTGTGCTGAGAAGAAACTGATCAAGATCGAAAAGGTTGATACACTTGAAAATTTTGCTGACTTGTTTACAAAAGCGTTTGATAAATCCAGATTTCAAAACCTAATTGAGCTAAATGGGATGATCAATCCCGAGTAACCATGTCTTTGTTTTTGATTCAAAAAAAAAAAAAAAAAAAAAAAAAAAAAAAAAAAAAAAATGAGTCTTTATTGCTTAAAATTAGTCGGTTACCTCAGTCTGATGGACATCTCCTCGGATATGTTTTGGTCCTTGTTTTCGACTTAGGAAATGAGGATAGCCATTAACCGGAAGACTGAAAGTAACTGGGGCAGTGTTGACATGTTTTTCTTTCAGTTGCTGAAAATTAGTCGGTCATTCTTAGTAAGAAGGACACATACTTGTATGTGGTCGGTCCAGCTGATCCAATGGAACTTCAGGATAGCCGTTTACCTGATGACTTTGACATGATTGGGGCAATTGAATTCAAAATTTTTTTAGGGAAATGAAATTACTTTTCAAGTCTATTACTTCGTAAGAAGTTCTTTGCTGTGTTTAAAAGAAAATTGATCCAACCTTGGAAAATGATATATATACTGACTATGTGTGCCTAACTAGTGAAGTTATTAAGCTTAAAAGGCTTTAGAACAGTCATTGTATGTCATGGTAATTTTAATGGTGCGTAAAAGTAGATGTGATACTAACTTAAATTTACTCGAATTTACGTGGAAACTCCTTAAGAGTTTTGTATGTCTTCATACATATCTTTTCGAAGGATAGGCAGAAAAGCGACTACCCAGTCATACACGAGCCCGTGAGTGTTCTGATTCCCGTGAAGAAAGCATTTCAAGATACTGCAGTGATCCAGATTCGGGACTTGCAGTGATTTAGTACTCCGATGAAAATTCTTATGTTTGATTAAAAAAAAAAAAAATAAAAAAAAAAAAAAAATAAAAAAAAAAAAATAATAAAAATACATGTATAATTTTTGTACTTATGAGAAATAGTGACAATAAACACGAGAACCGAAACGTCTCAAGATTTCTCAAGTTTGGAGTAAGAAGAAAACGGGAAGCAGACAACGAGTATCTACAAGTTAATCAGACACTATGGGTCGAAGTCAATTCGGGGTGACTTGGGTATAGCCAAATACGCTTTGAGAATAGATAGAAGGCATCATTACCTCTGAGTTGTTGCCAACTTAAATTTTTGAGCTTAACTGAACCTTAATCCGTATCACAGAAACAATGAAAACCATTTAAGTTATTACATGCTTACAACCTGTTTCTCTATGTCATAATACAGCCAAACACGGATCCAAGTGACAGTCACATAGTTAGTATGATTCCTATTCGGATCTTTTCTAAAACGTAGTGGTCCCTGACTAGACTGAAATTTGATCCCTTATTTCGTTAAAATTTTATAAGTATTTTCTGTTTTTGTAGTTATATTTTTATTGTTGGTTACTGGGTCTTGATCATTTTTGTGTAACTCTTTTTGGTAACTTATAAGGATATATTCAAGATTTTTCAAACTGAAAGGGCTGTTTTTGTAAATAACGGGCGAAGTTGTTGAATCGGCGAAGTTGTACTTAACTTCGCTTAGGCGAAGTTAAGAATAACTTCGCCTGAACCAACTCAGCCCTATAAAAGGGGTTTTCAACAGTAAAATTTTTTTATTATTAACTTTTTCCGGCGAACTTAACCATAATTCCGGTTAACCTTTCTTATATACACTTTCGATTTCGATCTTTTGTTCCTTGTTTCTACTATACTGAGTGGTATGTGTTGTCGATTTCATCCTTTCATTCACTTTATACTTTTACCCGGTTAGAGACCTCGGGTCGTCTAACCCTCGAAACCAAGTTTTTTTTTTTCGACCTCTCGTTACGTGTTCATGGACGATCTTTTCATCCATTCACCTTTGAAATATGTTGTTCTTCATGTTTCTATCGTTTAATCGGTCCGAAAACATCGGATTTCGACCTCCGAATCCGAACAGTCGCCGATTCTGTTTCAGGCGAAGTTATGGTTTTGGCGAAGTTAATCTCAACTTCGCCAGACGCTTAAATTCGCCTAGGGCGAAGTTATCCACAACTTCGCCTGGGCGAAGTTAACCACAACTTCGCCGTGGCGAAGTTATCATCAACTTCGCCTTGGCAAAGTTATCCACAACTTCGCCCTGGCGAACTTAACTGTAACTTCGCCGTGGCGAAGTTATCCTTATCTTCGCCTATATCCTTTTCTTTTAACTGTTTTTTAGACGAATTTACTGATGATGCGAAGTTGTCCCCAACTTCGCCTCAACTTTAATTTCGCCTGTGTATCTTACATCACAACTTCGCACTTGCTACACTGCGAACTTGTGAGTTACGTAAAACGTCTCTAAACTTGATTTGTTTTGTGCAGATATGGCTGCAGTTGGAGGAACTGGTGGTGATGATGGTGATGAGCAACGACAATTCTTTCCAGCTCATAACCAATACATTACTTTGGATCCAGACGCACGAGGCGTTGAAGACTATAGGGAGATTATCACATTTCTCCAACGATCACGAGTTTTTCACGCGATCACTAATACACTACCCATATCTCTGCCCAACATTCAAGACTTCTGGCAGACGGTGTATTATGATTGCAGACCTGAGCCTCCAGTGATGCGAGCAACCGTCAATGGTCAAAACATACAGTTTTCTTCGGAAGACATTCGGTTGGCTCTGCAGTTCGGCAATGAGACACGAGACGACCCAACGGAGTTCGTAGCTCCTTTCCGTGACGGAGCATACTTGAGAATGGGTTATTCGGGTCCGCTGGGGGACTCGCAGAGGAGGAAAGGCTTTCTGCTGGACCAATGGCGTTTTCTGATGCACGTGTTAATTGTGTGCATGTCCGGCAGGAAAGCAGGAACAGACGGGATGGGTGCGACGATGCAATCTGCCATGACGGCCCTGACTTACAATCGTCGTTACTCTTTTAGTCAGATGATTTTCTATGAGATTGATCGTCAGAGACGGGCGACGGCGCGAGAACGATTTATCATGTATCCGCGATTTCTTCAAATGATTATTAATCATGTCGCTCCGTCTCTACCGCAACGGCGCCCTATTCGATATGTTGAGTGTGTAACAAAGCGTATTTTTGCTCAATGTAGGACGTCGAGCACTCGTAGCAACCCTGAACGCCGCCCAAGGCATACTCCACTTTTCGGGTATCTCATCAACCCGGAGTATGTTCCTGCAGGAGGGGACGAGTTCAGGGATCCGCAACCACATCAGGCGGCAGCACCTCATGCTGTATCAGCTGCGCCTGTTGTATCTTCTGCTGCTGTGCCAGCTACTATTGCACAGACTATGTCCACGGCTGAAAACGTTGATCTGGATGCTGCTTTCAGTGGACACGGTTTGTTTGATATGGATATCTCGGGTCCTCAAGTTATGGATGCTTCTACAGCAGCTACTTCGGTAGCTGAATCCGAGTTAGATGAAACGTTTGCTGAGGCCAGACGGCTAATGGTGACTCGTGAAAGGATTTCGGGTAAGAGGCCGAGAGTTGAGGAAGAGGAGGGAGATGAGGAAGAAGCGGTACAACTTGTGATGAGACGTTCGCGACGAGAACGACTGGGTATGGCTACTGGAGCGGGGGAGACTTCAAGGCATGTACGTTTTGCTCCGCCTGTCTTGTCAGGTATGTCACTTCTTCCTACTACTGCACAGGTTACGACTGTCGAAGCGTCAGCTCCAGCAGTGGTGTCTCTACCACCACAACCGTTTGATCCACCGGTGGTAGTCGCACGCTTCGTTGATTCGACTATCACAACAACTGCAGGGTTACCAAGTGTACCACCTGCGGTCACTTCTGCTACTGATGTTCCACCAACTCCACTGCCTACTTCAGATGCTGAACGGATTACATCACTAGAGCGTATTGTTGCCGAACAGTCTAAGACTATTGAACGCCTAGTGGAATCCAATCGACTACAAGCTGCCCTCCTGGTTGAACACGGAAGAATAATTGATGCCTTCAAGGAATACTTGGCATCTCAGGGGGAGAAGACGTGTAGGGGCGATGAGTTGAGAACGAAAAGACGAGAAGATCATGACGATGATCCCAATCACCTTCGGGTGCAGGTGGTGAGCTGCCAAGAACCTCTCAGGCTCTTGGGGCTTCCACAACTGAGGGGGAGTCTACAGATGTAGCTGGTGATGTTGTTGTTGGTATGGGTGATGATGCTGATGTTGAGGACGTTATCGATGCTTTAAAGGAGTTGGATGATGAGGAAGACGATGAGTTTATGGATGATGACGACGTGTTGCCCGTGGATGAGATTGAGAGGATTGGGGAAAAGATTAATGTGGAAAATGTGTTAGAAGAAGGTGAGATAATGGATGATGATGTTGAGCATGACATTCCCGAAGTGGAAAAGTCGGGTGTTGGTGATGAAACGGTGTTGGATGAGACGGTGTGGGAAGAGCAGCCTAGATGGAAGGAAGAATATGCTCATTGGTTTGTCAAGACCAAGAAGCCTGCTGTTCCAACCATGTTCAGAAAGAGCTACAACATTAAAGGGTATGCAGAGGCGAAAAAGGGGATTATTTGTTGGATCTATGATGAACAGCTCAAGTTGTTTGTGGTGAAGCGTTATGATGGCGTTCAATATTTCAAGAGAATGTTGAGATCGTTCAACACATTGCCTGAATGCGAAGTAAAAGATTTGGCCAGGTTGGGCCTGATAAACCGAAACAACGACAATATGGCTAGAATGATTGAGAAGATAATGTGGAAAGAAGGAGTAAAAGAAAAGAAGTTTGAGTTGCTAAAGCCACAAAAGGGAAAATTAGTGAAGGATACAGAGAGAGGTATGAGAGCAGATGGTAAACCGTGGATGGTGATGAAGTACAAACCAGTCCGATGTATCAAGGAGGTACCCATGAAAGCTATGCCTCGAGATGTGCTGAAAGATTTGAAATGGTGGTTTGTGGACTGTGAGACTGCAGAGGCAGTAATGGAGGACGAGGATGAACAAGAACTGCTTCGGGTTTACGACCCGATGCATCTTGTTAACCTGTCGCAAGCTGATCTGGAAGTACTCAACAACAAGAAGATCTTCTACATTCCTGCTTGGAAGGATCAAGCTAGGAGATATCAAAGTGTAGTGTCAGTATGTGTGAAAGAAGGGGCGCACGCTTAGAGATGCAGATTACAAGACTCGAGTTTTGAAGAATCAAGATATGAAGCTACTGCCAAGGGGGAGTCTGTTGGTACATGTTTGTCAGTAGTTCATAGTCTTGTAATTGTAATCGAGTCTGTATTGTAATTGTGTATTTGATTATGTTTTTGTTTGTGTAACTAGCGAAGTTGTCAACAAGTTCGCTCAGGCGAACTTGTTGAACAAGCGAAGTTGTCAACAAGTTCGCTCAGGCGAACTTGTTGAATATGCGAAGTTACAGACAACTTCGCCTGTGGCGAAGTTGTCGTGTATATATTGATTGTTACAGCCGAATCGTCAAGGTTAAGCAGTTTAGGGTTTCAGTCAAGTGTTCGAGTTTAAGCAGACGTGTTTGCTAGTTCCAGTGTCTGTAATAGTGACTACGAGTCACGTGTTCGGTTAATAATATTACGTGTTTGATTCATTGCTTGTGTTATTCTTTATCTACACTCGTAATCTACCTACGCAGGGATTCCGCACCTGCGTTGTTAGAGAACATCCCGTGTACGATCCGTTCCAGGAACCTACAAGACTCCCATTCATTCACGGGTTCCACCTTTGTAGGGTCAACCAGAATACACTCGGGTTAATAACATGACCCAAGAATTGAACCTCACGCAACTAGAAGGAACACTTTGAAAACTTCGCATACAGTTTGTTCTTCCGCAGAGCCTCCAACACTTCCACGAGATGACCGGCGTGATCGGATTCACTTTTAGAGTACACAAGAATGTCGTCGATGAACACAATAACCAAACGATCGAGCATCGGTCTACACACCTGATTCATAAGATCCACGAACGCAGCCGGTACGTTGGTCAAACCGAGAGACATCACCAGAAATTCATAATGTCCATAACGAGTGCGGAAGGCAGTCTTAGGAATATCTTCCTCCCGAATCTTCAACTGATGATACCCGGACCTAAGGTCGATCTTCGAGAACCAACTAGCTCCTTGGAGCTGATCAAATAAGTCGTCGATCCTCGGGAGCGGGTACCGATTTTTAACAGTGAGCTTATTCAACTCACGGTAGTCAATGCACATTCGCATGCTACAGTCCTTCTTCTTAACGAACAAGATCGGGGCACCCCAAGGCGAGATTCTCGGTCGAATAAAGCCCTTATCGAGCAAGTAATCCAACGGAGCCATAAGTTCTGTCATTTCATTCAGCGCTAGGCGGTAGGGAGCTTGGGCAACGGGTTTGGCGCCCGGTACAAGGTCTATCTGGAACTCGACCTCGCGATCCGGCGGCACATCTGACAAATCATCTGGAAATACATCCGGGAAATCCCAAACAATAGGAACATCACCGACGGTAGCCACCTCGATATTCACATTCATTGCATACGCCATCCGGCCCCACACCCCCGCTGCATCAACTTTGCTGCCTAAAGTATGGATATAAGATGTGGCGTCGCAACATTCCGATCACCGAAGACCGTAATTTGAGTCCCATCCGGGGCCTTAGACGAACGAGTTTCTGACCACAAATGATCTGAGCATCAACATTCGCGAGCCAATCCATCCCGAGCACCACATCGAAACAACCAAGCGGCATCAAATACAATCGCACCGGAAATCTATAACTAGACAACTCGATGGAACAACCCTGAATAGCCCTAGACACGGACACGGATTTTCCTGCGGCGACCTCAACCTCAAACACATCGACTACGCGCTCGGGTGATTTATTCAACGAGGAACAGAAAGCGGTAGACACAAAACTCCTACTGGAACCCGAATCAAATAAAACTGACGCCAGTAACTCATCAAGTAGAAAAGTACCTTGGGACGATATTATACTACTGCTTAGCTACATGGTCAACACATACGATTTCAAAGGAACAAGAAGTTATAACAGTGGAATGAAAGCTAAATAAGGAAAAAGTACCTGAAACGACATCCGCATCCTCTTTCGCTTCCTTCTTGGAGATGTTGAAGGCCCTTGCCCTGGCCTTCGGCTTCTCTTCCATCTTCCCTCTTGAGGAAGTCCCCTGACCGGACCCCCCACCTTACTAGTAGGACAGTTTGATGACAAATGAACAGAACCCCTACGGCGAAAACAAGTCAGAGTCGGACACTCGTAATGGGGGTGCCCAACCTTATCGCAACGAAAACAGGTGCCGACCCACTCTTACAATCCCCCTTGTGTAGTTTGCCACACTTCTTTCAATTACCGAATGCCGCATCCCTCCTAAACTCAGAAGTTTCAGTCTTCACCCTTTTGCCAGACGAACTAAAATTGTTTCCCCAGTCCACTTACCATACGAATTAGTCTTCCAAGTCTTCCTAGCCTCGTTCGGCGGTAACTTCTCCCTCTGATCATACAATGTACCTTCCAAGGTAACCACCGAGTGACAGGAGTTCATGTCGGTGGTCACCACACCCCTACGAATATCCACCGGGAGGCCCTTCACATACTTCTTAATCCTTTGCCTTAGGGGTAACCAGATCGGGACATAAGCGAGCCATCTTGTTGAACTTTGTGGTGTATTCCCGATGTGTCATACTACCCGTCTCCAAGGTCAAGAATTCCTGTTCAATTTTATCCAATTCGTGTGGAGGACAGAACTGATCAAGAACCAACTTCTTTAATCCATCCCATGCCATCCTCCTAATCGATCGATCACCCATAGCCTGCACCAGATTGTCCCACCAACATAATGCCTCGGAACGAAATGAGGCGGTAGCATAAGTGACCAGGTCATCCTCTTGCACTTACTAACCCTTAGAACGGCCTCCATCTCTCTCACCCACTGATGCGTTGCCAAAGCGTCTTTGGTACCATCGAAGGAAGGGGGTCGCACTTCTTAAAGTCACCATACAAGCAACCCTAGGTCGATACACTAACAGTCCGCACCTCATCTTCATCCCCACTCGGCACATACACTTCCTCTTCCTCTTCGACCTGCACCTCCTTACTCTTCCTTCCCCTATCTGAACCCTTACCAACCAATGACTCCTCCATGCCCCTGACGGCCTCGACAACGATCTAAGGAATGGCGCTATGGAGCACCTGGTAAACCTCATCCGCGATTGCCGCGCGCAAAGCAGGATCTAAGGCAGGGTTATTCCCCTCCTCAAGAATATGGGTCTCCTCTTGCTGGGGAGTATGAATCTCTCTCTCGGCATCGGCACGTGGCTTTCGACCACGGCCGCGAACACTAGGACCACCTCTCTTAGCAGCTCGTGTATTAACCATGACTTATCCCTAAAAAGACAGAGTTTTAACACGGTCAAGTACAAGTGGTAATTAGAACACGTAAGGTAAGGGTAAACTGCTAATGACGTTGATCAAGTGTAATTAGTCGTTTACTATAATTTCCCGTCCTAACCACCCCCTTCCCCTAACCTCGTTAGCCTTCTATCCAACACTTAAACAGGTAATCACATACTGAAACTTTTAAATTTAAAGTAATGACTAATTAATTAAAAAATTACCACTTGGCGTGCAACTACTCGCGGTGGGCATACTATTCTCTTTTCTTACAGTTCGAGTCCAAGCATTCGAGGATGCTCAGATCCCTCGAACCAAGGCTCTGATACCAACTTGTAAGGCCCCGAACCCCAGTAACCCCACAGTTGGTAATCATTCAAAACACTCGTAATAATAGTTAAACTTAAATAACAATTCTTTTCATTAAAATAACATCACAGAGTATAATTCGGTGGAAAAAGTAAATAAAAGAATGAGTTCCCAAAACTCGGATATTTAACCCCAAAACCAAAATTAAGTATAACTTTTATAAGTCTTTTGAAATAAAATGTTCATAAACAATTCTTCATTCCAGTATGCCCTTCACCGTCCAAGTAGCTCCGTGCATATCCAAGCGATAAGGCATCCTCTTCCTAACCTGAAACTCACACTAACATGCACACAAACTCAGCTTAAACTGAGTGAGTTCAAGTTTTAAATAAGTAGCAAAAGTCTTAATAATCATTCCAACGTTTTAAAACAACAAACGGAAGTACATTGGTTAGGTCAACACATTCAATAAACAGTCATTCTTACGTATGAGCATCTCTATACGTGCATTCCTATATATATCAATATATATATAACATTCAATAATAACATTCAGGGCCGAGAAAACGTACAACCCAAACACGTAACATTCGGCGCATGCAAACCCAAAGTAGGAATACGCAACATTCAGTAGTCGAGACGGCTACAACATTCGCCAAATACTGGCCATTCTAAATAATATATATATATACATACACACATTTTATAACATTCCAAGGCCTACTAATACAAGCAAGCCTATGCAAAATAATTTAAAACATTTCATCCAATAAGAAAACACTTATGTGTGCATGCTAGCCCAAAACTTAAAAAGAGTTAAACGAAGCATCAGGAACTCACCTGAAATCAACCGAACACATGCAACGAGCTACGAAATCCCTAAGTGCACAATCACAAGGAAGGGCCTGTAAAGTATACACAGCGTGTTACTAAGCTAGACCGTAAGAACACTCTTGCCTAATGGTCCGTTCAAGCCCAACAACTTGGCCCAAGGCCCAACAACTCGGCCCAAGGCCTAACAACTTGGCCCAAGGCCCAACACTTTCAATTAATCAAATCCGCCCTACGATTAAGGTCGGGGCTAACCATGATGCACCCCTCGCCCGTTGGCAATCAAATCGAGTCGAATATGCGTGTAATGAACCACAAAACAAATGGTTAAATGAATCAGCCCCAAATAGGCCAAATTCCCATTTTATTCCTATCATTCATCATAATTATGTCACCCGAGTTGATAGGGTTGACGGTTCCTTTTTACAACTCTCAAAATAACATTTAAACGAAAATTCGCGTACCGCCGACTCGATTGACCAAGCACCAACAAAAACAGCCCCGAGCATCAAAAAATTAATTTTCCCACAGCCCTTAGACTCCCCTAGGGCCGTACAAACTGATTCGGTTGGTCATCCAACCGATTAACGCATCAAACTCAACAATTTGCAATTCGACACCTGATAAACCCTAGTTTTCGAAATAAAATCGATTGACCGACCTAACACCTCCAATGGTCACGAAATTTTAATATGATGTAAATGCCATACCTGGGAATCTTTCTATACCGGAAACTCTAAATTTTATTGTAACGCCCGTAAAATTTCGTTGAGAAAAGAAAATGATGCTTATGCCTCGTATAATTCTATTTTCTACTGGGACTCGTCTTGAATCTTCAGGGGCCTCCTAGACGAGCCCATAAGTTGAATTACTTAAGTTTCAGTCAAGTGTCACAACTTTCAACTTGGAAGGGCCTGAATGTAACATTTTATATTATAATCAAAATCAAAACCCTAGCCCCCTCTATGATTTCCGATCGGCACAAGGAGCAGCAACTACAGCTTCGATTTTATCTTTTTGCAGCCATTTCCAAGCGTGAAACTTCAACTAAAGGTTGGTCCTACACCCATGCTAGTCTTTTAAACCTTAAACCACCTTTTTATCCCGCGTATTGATCGATAAATGGCTTGTTTTAGGCTAACCGAGTGGCTGTCCAATTGGGCAGTTTCGGGGCTGTTTTGGCTAAGGATTTTGCACCAGAAACTTCTTAGGTATGTCACTTACAACATACTAAAATCTCATGGACAATGGAGGTGTTTAGGTCGGTCAATCGATTTTAGTTCAAAAACTAGGGTTTATTGGGTGTAGGATTGGCAATTGTTGAGTTTGATGCGTTAATCGATCAGATGACTGACCAAATCAGTTTGTACAGCCCTAGGGGGGTTTAAGGGCTGTGGGAAAATTAAAATTTTGATACTCGGGGCTGTTTTGGTTGGTGATTGGTCAAACGAGTCGGCGGTGCGCGAATTTTCGTTTAAATGTTAAATTGAAAGTTGTAAAAAGGAACCGTCAACCCTATCAACTCGGGTGACATAATTATGATGTAAGAAAAGGGTAAGATAGGAATTTGGTCCATTTGGGGCTGATTCGTTTGACAATTTGTTTTAAGATTTATTGCGCGCGTATTCGAATCGATTTGATTACCGGCGGGTGAGTTGTGCATCATGGTTAGCCCTGCCCATAATCGTAGGGTGGATTTGGTTAGTTGAAAGGTTTTAGGGGCTGAGGTAAAGTAATTGGGATTGGGTTGGGCCTCGGCCCAAGTTGTTGGGCCTTGGGCCAAAGTATTGGGCCTTGGGCCAAGTTGTTGGGCCTTGGGCCAAGTGTTGGGCCTTGGCCGAAGTGGTTGGGCCTTGAGCCAAAGTGTTGGGCCTTGGGCCACGTTGTTGAGCCTTGGGCCAAAGTGTTGGGCTTGAACGGCCCATTAGGCAAGAGTGTTCTTACGGTCTAGTTTAATAACGCGTTGTGTATAATGTACAGGCCGTTGCTTGTTATGGTGCACTTAGGGAGTCCTTAGCTCGTTGCTCGTGTTTGGTTGACCTTAGGTGAGTTCATGACGCCCTTTTTACTCTTTTTACGTTTTGGGCTAGCATACACACCGAAATCCAATTTTATACGATTTTACCCGTTGCAACTATTTAAATGGTACTACATGGTCTCACTTGTGATTGTGCATTTTGAAAGTTATATTTGAATTATTTTATATGCTTTAGGATATTTTAGACTCGTTTATGGTCTTGTACCCTTTAAGGTTACATACATTATTAATGGTCTAGACTCGAGGATGTTAATAGACTTGGTAGTAATTGAAGATGAGTAGACCTATTTACATAGTTCCGGTATGGGATGATATATATATATATATATATATATATATATATATATATATATATATATTACACATATATATGTATGTATATATGGGTATGTGTTACCATAGAGCCTACGGTTGTGTGATGATATTTAGTTCCTCGTGACAAAGAATGATGTGAGTAGGCTTATTGATGTGTGTGTGCATGGTGATTCACGGCCGGGTCAAATGTATTACTCGGGATGTACCAGTGGTGAAGAGGCCCGTGTGACGTGATCATCATTCTGGCAGGTCAAATATATTACTCGGGTTTTAAAATCCCGTGTTGGAGAGGCCCGTTGAATGTTGAATGTTGAGCCGCGATTGGGTCAAATATATTACTCGGGTGGTACCCGTGGTGGAGAGGCCCGTATCACGTGCTTCGATGTGTGAGCCGAGATCGGGTCAAATATATTACTCGAGTTGTACCCGTGGTGGAGAGGCCCGTATCACATGCTTGGATGTGTAAGCTGTGACAGATTCAAATATATTACTCGGGTTTGACCCATGGTGGAGAGGCTCGTGTCACATGCTTAGGTCTTACCGCGTCCGGGCCAAATATATTACTCGAGTCTTGACTCGTGGTGGAGAGGCCCGTGTACGTGTGTTCGACGATGAATGTATTATTTGGTGAATTATATTAATTATTTTATTATTATCCTCTCTATGCTTTAGAACTATAATTTTGAGATAAAGTATGAAATATTGTTTACGAAAACGTGAACTCACTCAGCTCAAGCTGACTTTGTGTGTATGTTAGATTGACTTTCAGGTTAAGAAGTGGATGCTATCGCTTGGACGTGCTGGATGCTACTCGGGAGGTTGAAGGCATTTCTGGTCAAGGATTTCAAATAAAACGAATATTTTATTTACAATTGATTTTGGACACCTATACCCATGTTTTGGGATTTTTAATACTTAAACTTTTCCGCTGTTATTTACTCTGAACTATTTTAAATAAAACGAATTGTTTAGTTTTAAATTTTTGTGAATTTGTGGACGTGATCACCAACTGTAGGATTCCCGTGATTCGGGGTCTTACAAGTTGGTATCAAAGCCATGGTTCGAGGGATCCGAGCATTCTTGAATGCTTGGACTAGATCTGTAAAAGAAAGGACTAGGAATGCCAACCGTGAGTAGCTGAACGCCAGGAGGTAATTTTAATTTTTATTCATTCTTATAAGTGTTAAATTTTTATTATGTGCATAAATTGCTTAAATGTTAGATGGGATGCTAATATGGTTAGGGGCAGGGGGTGCTTAGGATGGGTGGGTAAAGTAAAAAATTATAACACTTGATCAACGTTATTAGCAGTTTACCATTACCTTCCATGTTCTAAATAGTACTTGTAATTGACCGTGTTAAAATTCTGTCTTTGTAGGGATAAGTCATGGTTAATACTTGTAATTATTTTATATGCTTTAGGATATTTTAGACTCATTTATGGTCTTGTACCCTTTAAGGTTACATACATTATTAATGGTCTAGACTCAAGGATGTTAATAGACTTGGTAGTAATTGAAGATGAGTAGACCTATTTACATAGTTCCCGCATGGGATGATATATATATATATATATATATATATATATATATAAGTATGTATGTATGGGTATGTGTTACCTTATAGCCTACGGTTGTGTGATGATATTTAGTTCCTCGTGACTAAGAATGATGTGAGTAGGCTTATTGATGTGTGTGTGCATGGTGATTCACGGCCGGTTCAAATATATTACTCGGGATGTACCTATGGTGGAGAGGCCCGTGTGACATAAACATCATTCTGGCGGGTCAAATATATTACTCGGGTTTTAAAATCCCGTGGTGGAAAGGCCCGTTGAATGTTGTTTGTTGAATGTTGAGCCACGATCGAGTCAAATATATTACTCGGGTTGTACCCGTGGTGGAGAGGCCCGTATCACGTGCTTGGATGTGTGAGCCGAGATCGGGTTAAATATATTACTCGGGTTGTACCCGTGGTGGAGAGGCCCGTATCACGTGCTTGGATGTGTAAGCTGTGACCGAGTCAAATATATTACTCGGGTTTGACCCGTAGTGGAGAGGCTCGTGTCACATGCTTAGGTCTTACCGCGTCCGAGTCAAATATATTACTCGGGTCTTGACTCGTGGTGGAGAGGCCCGTGTATGTGTGTTCGACGATGAATGTATTATTTGGTGAATTATATTAATTATTTTATTATTATCCTCTCTATTGTTTAGAACTATAATTTTGAGATAAAGTATGAAATATTGTTTATGAAAACTTGAACTCACTTAGCTTAAGCTGACTTTGTGTGTATGTTAGATTGACTTTCAGGTTAAGAAGTGGATGCTATCGCTTGGATGTGCTGGATGCTACTCGGGAGGTTGAAGGCATTTCTGGTCAAGGATTTCAAATAAAACGAATATTTTATTTACAATTGATTTTGGACACTTGTACCCGTGTTTTGGGATTTTTAATACTTAAACTTTTCCGCTGTTATTTACCCTGAACTGTTTTAAATAAAACGAATTGTTTAGTTTTAAATTATTTTGAATTTGTGGACGTGATCACCAACAGTAGGATTCTGAGATTCGGCGTCTTACATTTATCCACGGGAAGTGGGTCAATTACACCTTGGCCGAAAATCTGTCCAACGAAAAGTATTGGCAAAATTAAGCATCAAAACAATTAGGGGTGAACAAAAAGAGTTTTGGGGATTGTAGTACATACCTTGAACTACTTCTAGGAGCTTGGAATTGATCAAAAAGTCGAAGCAAAGAAGGGAGGGGGGCTGGTCTCTTGGCCGATCGCTGCTACAGCTGCTACTAGGGTTTAGGTTTTTTTGATTAGTGTTATATTATAAAACATTTTCATTCTAGCCCCCGGAATTTAATAATAATGCAACTTGGAAGAAATGTTAAGCGATTAGACGTACCGGGATGACGTAAAGGCTTCTGAGAAACGTCGGATAAATCCCAAGAATTATACATACTCTACAAGCTTTAATTCTTGGAACCGGAATTAACGGGCGTTACAAAAATACAGTTTTTGTTCCTGACATCAAGCTTCCTAACATTGACTCACAAACTTTATTACAAACAGGATTGTTAATAGTTTTGGTTGGACACACACAAGATTCAAAAAGTTTTTCCAACCCTTCATTAAGCTTACAACCCTGGTTAACATTCCCATAATCACCAATGTTTACATCACCTGCTCCACAAGACACATTGATGTTAGATTTATCAAATGATTGAACTGGAGCAGCAGTTTGTGGTGCGGCGGGAACAAATTTCACAGGTTTTGATATTCTACCAATCTCATATGACATTTCTTCCTCGGGAGAAGTATTGTAACTAAAGTTGGGCACGCTAGTGTAATTATCATTCATAGGTGGAGGTACCGCTGAATAATCATATCCTAGCCCTGCTTTAACTTTATCACTTCTCTGGGCTCCAATAAGATTATCTAATTGCTCAGATGATGCCTCAAATCTTTCAACTTGTCTTTCTTTTTCCCTTTTGTTAGAGACCTCATGTTTTAATTTTTCAATCTCATCTTTTAAATCATTAATTATGTTCTTATAATAAATGACGTTATATTTCTTTTGAAAGATTTTGAGTTTAAGATTTGCAACATCATCATGATGAGTTTTAATCTTGTCAACGTATATCTTATCAGCTTTCACATATTCAGCATTTAATTGACGAAGTTTTGCATTTTCTTTCAAAACTTCGTCCTAAAGGTATCTATAATAAGTAACCTTATTAATACAAGCTTCAGTGCAGAGATTGTGATGTACTTGATTGAGGGGTGATGCATCAGTGCTTGCGGTAGAGGATGAAGAAGCTTCATTGTTTGATGAGAAAGCCATGCCAGCCATATTAAGAGGATTCTGCAGCTCTTGAAATTGATCATCCTAATCCATACCAGTTTGGACCTCCGTTTGGGAGACAAAGACTCTTGAGTTTGAGCTTGAACTGCCCTTGTGTGGACGATTGCCAATTCTTGGAGCTAAGTGGTTTTGCTTTTGCTCCTCATGTTTCTTTCCAGCAGCCTTGCTGTTTTCTTCATCAGTCACCCGAATATCGTTTGCTGGCTTTGTTGGATTTGTGCATTCTTGGGAAAAGTGACCCATCTCACCACAATTATAGCACCGTAACTTTGACTTGTCAAAACTAATCCTCTCCCGGTCTGAATCCCTGAAGCTATCTTTTCCATATGTCTTCATGAAGTTTGTTGCCCTTTGTACCGCCATTGCCATCCGATACTTGATGTCCATCTTGTCGAGATCTTTTTGGTTGATATCTTTCATGTCTCCAATCTCAAATTGTGGTGGCAATAGTTTTCCCTGCAACAATTCTTCATGACTTGACAGAAATGCATTAACAATTGAGACATTATAATCATTCAACAATGGAAGAGCTTCGCAGTAGCTTGAAGGTTTGCTTGATTGAGGTTTTGAGGATGAGGAGATCCCTTGATCTTTTAATGCTTGAGCAACTGCACTGTCTACTGCCTTTTGAAACGAACTTGCACTCGGAGAAACGGATTGGTTGTTGGTTGAGATAAATGGTGTTGGTTGTGAAGGCACACTTTGTAAATACTTAGAAGTGGTTACAAGATACACATTTTGTTGGGTTTTGCTTTTGAATGCAGTTGGTATTGAAGAAGTAGCACTTATTCCAGCTTGATTAATGGAACTTAGATGATTATTCATTCTCATCTGCTCATCCATCTCAAATGACTGTTTGTCATGGCATTCAGATTTGTAGTTCTCTTGATTGTGATTGTATTGATACTCCAGCTATATGGCAATGAATTCATCAACTTATGAATTATCTCAGCATTTGCAATGTTGACACTTGCAGCCCTAATTCTTACCATCAACTTCTCAAATCTCTTTACCAAATCCAACACAGCTTCACCTTGACGATGATTGAACATGTTAAACTCTTCCTTCAATCGGGCCTTCTTGTTTTCCCTAATTTCAGCATTGCCCTCAACCTTCTCAACAAGTGCTTCTCACAGACCCTTGGCACTGGTGTGTTCTCGAAGAGTTTCAGTGATCTCATTTGAAAGACAAACTGTTAAAATGAGATAGGCTTTCTTGTCTTGTGCTAACAGGTCCCTGTCTGCTTGATCATAGTTTTTAGGAGTCTTAAGTTGGTCCCCAACATCAGTGCGAGCCACGGGAATATGAGGACATTCTTCGAAACATCTCATTAGGTCAGTCTCAGTCAATGAGATATAGTTCATGAATCTCCATTTGAAGTCTGCAAAGTTATCATCCAAGGTCATAAACTTTGGTGGCTTTGTAGGTGTTCCCACTTGGTTTTTTCCAACAGCAAATACCCCTTCCGCAGCCCAGAATCAGTACTCGTCATGATTTCAGTAGTATCTACCCTTAAACAGTTCAAAACTTGAAAATAGTTAACTTTTTCGCATGAAACACTTTATCAAGCGAAGCGAAGAATGATCCAAGCAAAGCGAAAAAGTGTCAAGCGAAGCGAAATGGTTTCAAGCGAAGCGAAGACTCCCAAGCGAAGTGAAAGATTCCCAAGTGAAGCGAAAGAATGCCAAGCGAAGCGAAACACTCTAAGAGAAGCGAAATAGAATTCAGTTTTCTAGAAGCAATCTTCCTCGGGATCTGTTTTCACCTAATCTTGTCAGTAGTAGGTCAAAAGTTGTTACACAAACTTTCATGCCATGAGAAGCGAAACTAGTTCTTATCACTTTTGACCAACTGTTTGAACCCATAACCCAAACTTTAACACCTTTTAACCCAAAACTTCTTAGATCTAGAGTTTGTAGACTTGATATTTTACCAAGAACACTTTCTAAGACATTTTTATGAAGATTTTACCCGATTCTTTTTGTATTTTTCTTGTTTTTGAGGTTTTTGTGAACTTTCTTGTAAAGAGCACTTGTTTTCTTCTTCTCAAGATCAAAACCCAAGGTTGTGATCCAAAAACCCTAAACTAGTGAGTCGAAGCTCTGATACCAATTGTAGGTCCCTATTCGGGTGGATCTAACAACATCTTTGGATCAACCTAACTTAGTGCTAGTGGAAATCACAATAAGCAACCAAGAGGTCTCGGATCTAGAGATTATGTTCGGTTGAGAATAGAAAGAGAGAAAGAGAGAGCCGAGAGAAGGAAAGAGTGTGTAATGAGTTTTTGGCAAAAGGTTATTTCTCTCATAGCATGCTCCCTATTTATAGGGAGGCATGCATGAGGAGCATGATTTATATTCACTAAGGCCCAATGGGCTTCTTTACAATGGACCTCGGCCCAATAAATACAAAATGACCAATCGGCCCCAAATACATAACCAAACCAATATAAAAGACTAAAACATACAAAACGGGACCTAACAGTCTCAGTCAACAAATTGATCAGGGAATCAATTCAATTAAGAAATCATATGATTGATAGAAACTAATTGTGGCTTTTTTGTTGCCTTGGATCTCGACAAAAAGAGGCCATTGTTGTTTTTTTGGTTTTTTTCTCTTTTTCTCAAAATTGTTCAAGTAAAAATCACAGATTGTGCATGATTGTTGTTTGTTACAATCAGAATTGAAGAGAAAAAAAAAAGGAACCAGAAATCGAAGGGCTGTTTTTGTTTTGAAAAACAAAAAAAGAGGTTTTAAGGATACTTGGTTTGATTTGTTTGGCAACTGAAAAACCCATGAATTGTTGTCGGTGGAGATGAACAATTGGTTTTGATTTGCTTTGCAACCGATAACCCGGATACTATTCTTGGTCGAAACGGTTGGTTTTGATTCACTTAGTGACCGAAAAACCCAAACACCGTTGTGTTTTAGAGTAGTTGGTTTGAGTTATTTTGGCAACCGAAAACCCCATATATTGTTGTCGGTTGAGACGAACAATTGGTTTTGATTTGCCTTGGGAAACCTGTGTACCAGTCTCGATATAAAACAGTTGGTTTTGATTCATTTTTGTGACCAAAAAACCCGTAAACCGTTGTTGTTATTGAAACAGTTGGTTTTGTAAACCGGATACTATTTGTGGAATTAAAGTTGGTTTTGATTTGTCTTAGGTTGTAAGGCAACCGATAAACCTGTGAACTGTTATTGTTAAAGGTTGATATCTATTTGATCCGATACTAGTAAAGTTGAAATCAAAATCGATCCGAAACCGGTGGTAGTTAATTTGTCAAGATTGGGAAAAAGAAAACTCAGAAAATGGTTGGGTCCAAGGATAAAGAAGTTTTAACTTCAAAGGAAGGAGGGACAACCATGAGTTTTCAATGCCCTGTGTTAGACTCCACAAATTACACCATTTGGGCTATAAAAATTAGATCGATTTTTAATGTCCATGGAATTTGGGAAGCCGTCGAACCAAAAGAGGGCAACGAAGTTGACGAGAAAAAGAATAATACCGCAATTGCATTACTATACCAATCGATTCCAGAAAATATGGTATTGCAAATTGCTAATTTTACTTCGGCCAAAGAAATTTGGGACGCGTTAAAGGTTCGGCATGTTGGAGTTAACAGAGTTAAAGAGGCACGTTTAGAAACACTCGAGTCAGATTTTGAGTCTCTAAAAATGGGTGTTGGTGAGATCGCATCACAAGCAAGCAATCTTGGGCATACAATGAATGACAAGAAACTGGTCCGAAAACTACTCAGTTCGGTGCCAGAAAAGTTCATTTAGATTGTTGCTGCGATAGAGCAGTTTGTTGATCTTGGTGCAATGCCATTCCAAGAAGCCGTCGGAAGATTAAAGGCTTTCGAGGAACGCACCAAGAAGAAAATCAAGGAGGAAGACATGCATGACAAGCTCTTATTCTCCAAAGAGGACGGAAAAAAAAGCTAATGACCATAAATGTGAGCGTTGAGGTCACGAAAGTTCGAAGCACCAAAACAACGGACATGGTCAAGGCAAAAATTGGAGGTCATGGTTGGTGGAAAGCATGGTAATCGAAACAAAGATCATACAAGATGCTTCAATTGTAATGAACTTGGACATTTCAAACATGAATGTCCAAAAGGGGAGAAAAGTGTGGAATCAAACCTGATCCGGGTGGAAGATGACGAACCAACGCTACTTTGATGGCAACCGGATCTTGAAGAAACGAAGACCTCACTTAAACAAAGTTTAGTTTAAGGGGGAGTATTAGTGTATAAACTTATCTTATTAATATTTATATAAGTATAGGGGTGTGTTTGTAATTATTGTATTTACTAGGGTTAATGTGTAATTATTTAGTCTATAAATAGGGAATGATGTTAGACAAATATTGTTAATGTATCCTTTATCAACATTCGATGTTCAGTATTGTTAATCAAGATTTGTGTTTGTGTATCATCATCTTGTTCTATTCAATTGATTAATCAATTATGTATTGATTTGTTCTTTGATTTGCTAACATTCAGATGCCCCTTGATTGAACGTTCCATTCAATCGCTTAATGGCTGCCACGACAAAAATTGATCCATTGTAAGTGTTACCTTTATAAACTTTCCCAAAACCTCCACGTCCAATTACTGATGATTCGTTAAAGTTTTCGGTTGCTGAAAGAATTACATGAAATTCGAAGTGACGGCAAAGATGTGTCCCCGGTTTGGAAGAGACGAAGTTGGATGCCGTGGAGATTGCAGGTTCAGATTCATTGCTAGTAGCAACAATCATAGTTTTTGATGAAATTGGAGTAGAAATTGAAAGGGTGGCCCATAAATGGATATGATTTTGAATATTCACCAAAAGTGTTCTTCATGGAACAGGAATGGGCCCAAAATATTCACCAAATCCATAGCTTTATGGGGCTTCTTGGGCATGTGTAATCCAAAATCCATACATATTTCAAGATTTTTAGCCATGAGTGATCCAAAATTCATACCTATATGAGGAATGAACACATTATCATTAATTTTTCTTGTACACCCACAATACAACAGCATAAGTGAAAGGTGATTCCTGTAGAAGGAGCAGAAAAGGAAAAACGGTTCCATGTATTCAATAGAGAAAACTTCCTACTTAAGAATCAAAGAGGTGTGTAGTATATAATGTGTTTTTGATAGCAAATTAGAATGCTAAAACATGCACACTTAGTAAAATACTATGTATCTGTACACATACATGAAGCCACAATATTTTACCAGCACATACACAAAATAGAAGGTCGTGAACAGGTTGTTGGCTTATAAAAAAGTTGTAAACAGGTTGTAATAAAGTTGTAATTGGGTTAAAAATATTAGCGGGTTGTAACCAAGTTGTAATAAATTTGCAATTGGGTTGAATGGGATGTTAAAATGTGATTCAAGTCTCCTGATGGGCACGTGATTTGGAAGCTGCTGAATATGCCATGTGACCCTATTTCATAGGTCTCCCTTATTTCAATTTTTAAATAAAGCCGTTTGGATTAGGTTGTTAGTAGTCCGAGTCTTTTGCTTTGTTTACGTTATTCAAGTTGTTCTTGATCCTCTATTTAAGAGATCCTATCTTTCCAGTTTATGTATTCACTCAATTAAGCAATAAACAATTAAGTATTTTGTGTTCTATCTTATTCTATATCATATACTTGTGCTCTAAATACCAACAAATGGCATCAGAGCCAACAAGTGCTTAATTATTTATTCAATCCTCTACAATTGAAGTTATGGCAGAAGCTACCAGTACCCTACCGACTGCTCCAACTCCAATCTCGATCTTCAAAGGTGAAAGATACAAGTATTGGAGCATAAGGATGAAGACAATTTTACGATCTCGCGATCTGTAGGGATTGGTTGAAACTGGCGTGGATGCTAGTGAAAAAGACCAAACTCGATTGAAGGCTGCCATAAGGAAGGATGCACATGCTATGGCAATTATTCAACAAGAGTGTTCACGACCACTTGTTCTTTTGAGTTGCTGCTGCAAATACGGCAAAAGAGACCCGGGACATCTTGAAGATGGAATTTCAAGGAGACTCTCAAGTTAAGGCAGTCAAGTTACAAGGCCTACGGAGAGAGTTTGAGAACCAGCTAATGAAAGAAGAAGAATCCGTTGGTGAATACTTTGGAAGGGTAATGGCTATTGTTAGTCAAAAAAGGGCTTTTTGGTGAAACAGTTTCTGCGTAGTCTTACTCCTAAGTTCGATTACATTGTACCCTCCATTGAAGTATCCTTTGACCTATCTAAACTTACCCCTGTTAAGTTGACGGGGTCACTTCAGTCTCAGGAAGAACGGATTAACAGCCGTACTCCTGAGAAGAAAGACAAAAATGAAGAACAAGAATTGCAGGCTTATCAAGATTCTAATCGGCTCCAACAAGGCAATGGTTCTGGATCTGGTCGAGGTAGAGGCAGAGCCTTATTCCGTGTTAGGGGTCGAGAAGAATCATGGAAAGAAACAATCATGGGCAATAGTGCCCGATACATAACAGATTCGGTCATATGAAGAAAGATTGTTGGTTTAATGAAGAGGCTCAAGCCAATGTTGCTGCTGATAATGAAGAACCTAAAGATGTGAAAACAAATGATGAGCAACGGTTGTTTATGGCATATACAATTGATGAAAAGGCTACACCTTTTTCTCTCATGGCTCACACAAAAGAAAATCACAAGTCAAGTTGCCTTTGGTTCATAGACTCAGGTTGTTCCAACCATATTATGGGGGCAGGGGAGAGCTTTACAACACTTGACGAGAGCTTCAAACTGGTGGTCCACCTTGGAGATAAAAAGGAGTTGCCTGTTGAAGGAAAAAGCATGGTTAAAATTAATATCGCCAATGGTAATTTTCGCTTGCTTAATGATGTCTATTTTGCACTAAGATTAGAATTTAACTTGATAAGTGTGGGGCAATTAATGAAGAAGGGATACTCTCTCTTGTTTGATGATAATAAATGTGTCATAAAGAATAAGGCAACAAACTCTACACTGATGACGGCGATGGTAGCTAGTAACAACATGTTTCGGCTCGATGCTTCCAAGGCAATTACAACTGATATGAGCAGAGTTAATATTGCAGTTGACGAAACTACTCGCCTATGGCACATGAGGTACGGTCATTATCATTATCTTGGTCTTAAACAGTTACATGACAAGGTAATTGGTCATGGCCTTCCCAACATCAAACCAGTTGACTCATGTGAAGGGTGTATATTGGGCAAACAAACCCGTACTCCCTTTCCATTTAAGTCCTAGAAAGCAACAAAGAAACTTAAACTTATCCATGAAGATGTATGTGGTCCAATGCAAGTCTCCAGCCTTGGGGGAAGTAACTATTATCTATTGTTAATTGATGATCTAACACGTATGTGTTGGGTATATTTTATTGCTAACAAGTCATATGCATTTGCTAAGTTCAAGTTGTTTAAAGTCATGATTGAAAAAGAATCTGAATGTTCGATTAAAGTGTTGAGGACTTACAGAGGTGGTGAGTTTGTCTCAAACGAGTTCGATCTATACCTTGAATCTCAAGGCATCAGACGTGAACTCACCCACCATACACTCATGAACATAATGGAGTGGTGGAGAGGAACCGAACCGTGATGGGGATGTCAAAAAGCATGATCAAACAAAAGGGCCTACCAAATTTTTTCTGGGCCGAAGCTGTAGCCACATCCATTTGTCTTATTAATCGAGCCCCCACTAAAGCTCTAAACCATCAAACTCCTTTTCAAGCCTGTATGGCTGAAAACCATCAGTTCACCACCTAAAAACCTTTGGCTGCATAGCCTATGGGTTAATACCATCTCAAAACAGAAAGAAGTTAGACAATAAATCTGAAAGATGCATATTTATTGGGTACTCCAGCCAAAGCAAAGGGTACTGGCTCTATAATCCCTAAAACAAAAAATTCTTAACCAGAAGGAATGTGGTATTCATTGAGGGACAGAAGTGGATATGGCAAGAAACCAACTTTGAAAACAACCTCAACTCAATATACATTGACCTTTTTCCACCTGTTATAACCGAACAAATAACTACCAACACTCCAAGTCCTATTACTACACCAAATCCTTCCACTCCAAACACTCATCAGATTACCTCGCCCTTGTCCACTAATAACCTCACCACTCCAATCACTTCCGCTGATAACCAACAACAACAACAACAAACTTCTGACTCCTCTACCATGTCATCCTCACAACAAGCCTCCAGCTTCTCTACCATGTCACCCTCTACGAGGATGATTGATTTGCAAGATGTGTATGCTAAAACAAAGACGATACACCCACCTGTCTATGATGATTTTGACTTCACCACTTGTCAATTTGCTTTGAATATAGCATATCCTACCAACTATCATGAAGCTACTAGTAAAAGGGAATGGCAGCAGGCCATGGTGGAAGAGTTGGAATCAATTAAGAAAAACAATACTTGGGAACTTGTGAACCTCCCAACAGGAAAGAATATCGTAGGGTTAAAGTGGTTGTATAAGACCAAAGTCGACCCGCTGGTGAAATACTTCGACACAAGGTAAGACTTGAGGCTAAAGGTTACTTACAAAGGCACGGAATTGATTACCAAGAAACTTTTGCTCCTGTTGTTCGTTTTGAAACCATTCAAACTGTGATAAGTGTGGCTGCTCAACTTGGATGGAGCATACATCAAGTCGATGTTAAGTCTGCCTTTCTAAGGGGGGACTTAATAGAAGAGATATATGTAGAGCAGCCCGAAGGATTCAAGATAAAAGGGCATGAGGATAAAGTTTATTGACTAAAGAAAGCTCTCTATGGCCTAAAACAGGCCCCAAGCCTGGTACTCTAAAATTGACAAATACTTTGTCAATAATGGGTACAAAAGAAGTAACAACGAACCTACTTTATATGTTATGAATTCAGAACCTAATAACATAATGCATGTTTGTTTGTATGTGGATGATATTATTTGTGCTAGTCCGTCCACTAAGCTTATTGAAGATTTTAAAAGTGGAATGAAGAATGCCTTTGACATGATTGATATGGGGTTGCTAAGATACACCTTGGGACTGGAAGTTTCTTAAACCAGTCAAGGAATATTTGTGTCTCAAGAGAAATATGCAAGCAATCTGGTTGGCAAGTTTGGAATAACGGGGTGTAAGTACGATGACACTCCAATGAATTCTAATGAGAAATTAAGGATAGAAGATGAGGCGGATAAAGCAAATGAAACTAAGTTATAGTTGGTGGCTGATGTGTGGGTAAATTACCGTGTGTTAAATGAGTCATATCACATGTTCTATGAGTTTATATGCCGGAAACACGATTACTTTATGTGCGTTTACGATTACAGGTGTGCAAAGCTTAAAGGAGCTAAATAGGAGCATATGAGATGGAAAGGAAAGGAGGACTTTATTGCATGGAGTGATAGAGAAAGTGAAGACGAAGACGTCGCCGAAAACGGGGCATAAATCGGAGTTCAAACAAAGAAGTTACAGAAACAATTTGGTGGGTGACAGGCCACCGTAGCCTACGGTGCCCCACCGTAGCTTACGGTGGGGGCTGCCACCGTAAGGCAGAGGTGTTCACCGTAAGCTATGGTCCCCACTGTAGCCTACGGTGGGTAGACCGTAGCCTACGATCGTCTGGACGGAAAAAGTCGTTTTATTTAGGTTTTTGGAACTATTTACGGCCGGTTCAACCCTAGGCCGCATATCTTCGATATCACAACACCCTTGGGCGATTTCAGGGCCATTCTCCACCATCCTAACACCTCCCAATCATCACAATCATCCATGTTATCATCCGTTCAAGATTCAAGAGAGCTATTGAAGATGCATATGCGAGGCTAATCCGCTCGTGACCATCTCCGGGAGTAGGGTTGTGTTTGTAAGAAAGACTTTTTGTATTTGAATCTTTATTTTGGAACATGAATTGATTAGTCATTTGATTGATTAACCTTTATGTTTGTTCATGCATTCAACAGTTTTTCGTAATTAAATGGTTTGTGATTTTATCAGTAAATTGATTTGTGGTCATCAACTTTTAGGATTAAGTTCTTTGAGTCATTGACCCTTTATCGTTCACCATTAAATCACCTGTATTTATCAACCCCTAAAACTGGTAATCAATTAGGTTATTATTCATCCAAACCAATTGTTCAGATTGAAGTCGTCAATTAGTAATATCAAGTATTTCATCTTTTGATTAAGGTGTACTCAAACAAGTTTTCCAAATAGGTTTAATCAATTAGTCAAGTCTACTTCACTGCCTGAAACCTAGAGTTGGTTACTTTTCCATAATTGTTTTACAACCAAGTTAATTTTAAATTTGCTTGACATCGTCTGTCCATTTAGTATAATTATTATTAAACAATAAACTCGATTGGCACTTTCCACTGATTCCTTGTGGATTTGACACCTTACTTTCCCTTGCTAGTAAAGGTAATTTTATAAATGTTTTTGATTGAATTTTCAACATCAATCAAAATGGAGCCATTTCCGGGGATCAGGTCAAGTTTGCAACAGTACTTATCATCAGGACCCGCTTTACAAGAGAGATTCGAATCAGGTGCATACGTCTCTTTCCTTTACTTTGGTTGTTAAAATGTTTAAGTTCCCATATGTCACACTCGAATTTTAAATGAAAAATTACATTGGGGAAAATGTAACGTTTAAGTGTGGGGATGGGGATTGGAGTTGAAAAGGTGAAAAATAAGAAAAATGTCCCGAATTTAAAATTTTTGCATACAATGGAAAATGATAGGAAAATTGGAACTGTTTATTAAAAATATAATAAAATAATAAAATAATAAAAAAAGAAAATAAATAATAATATTATTATTAATAATAAAATAACAATAACACACTTAATTTGGGATGTGTTTTTAGGCTAAGTATTCAAGAATAAAAGAACGGTTTGGTTGTTGACTCAATTGAACCTCTAATTGCTTGATTTTAGTGGGAAACATTTTCAAGTTTTGTTTGTTTAGCTAAGCCAGTGTAAGGATGGGGATGAAAGGTCGGGCCATACTCAAGCCTTTTGTTAGATTAGATCACCAAAAGAAAATTTTAAAATATGAATAGACTACTGAACGATGCTTGGATATGCTTAACGTTAGAGTATGCTAGATGGCTTATGATATAAACATAACGAAAATACTTCTAGTTTAAGTGGTTAATGCTTCATAGGTGTATGGTTTTATAACCTTAAATCCTGTATTGATGGGATGCTCTAGGGTTCGGATACCGTGGGTCTTTATGCGGTATATCATCTGGGTATTCATATTTCCTAAGTGGATTTATGAATATTAAAAGAGCTTAAAGAGCAAACCTGCAGTTTATCTGCCACTTACAAGTCATTAAACATGATCATTACGTGCTTTTAAAGTATAATTACACTACTGAGTTGATCATCCACGCTGTTAGTCATGTGGGGTCCCCGTGCTCGCGTCTCATTACCTTTAAGAAACGGACCACACGGGACATGTCACATGTAGGCCCTACAGATGAATTTGTGCATACTCACCCATGGAGATAGACTTTGGGGTTTTGCTTGATAACGGGGGTATACCATGTAGTGGGTGCTATTTGCTAGTTAGTAACATAATTGTACCTTAATCGTATCTAATGGCCATTCTGGTAGACTTTGACGCTTAAGTTTAGGTTTTGGTTCGATAAAATATCTAGGATTGTTTTAGCTATTGCATATGGGCTTAAAATGGTACACATGGTTGTGCATAATTTTGATCATCTGACCCTAAGGTTTAAATCAAGTTGGGGTGGTCTGGTTCGGTAAAACCATAATGAAGCATGGTAAGGCGGCTTCAGGGCTTTGATGTGTGGGTTCCAATTAGTCATATAAACTAATAAAATTGTCACGCCTTATTTGTCCCGGTAAGTATTAGGGGCAAGGGTTTAAGTGGATAGCAACATCGGCAATCGCGGTTTTTGTGTTATTTGTTGATATTTAATTTAATTTAATTATTTAGAAAAAAAACAGTTTCCGGTTCTGATTTCATTGTACATCTTTTTTCGGGACGAAAAAGGATAAGTGTGTTAATGTGATGTGTGGGTAAATTACCGTGTGTTAAATGAGTCATATCACATGTTTTATGAGTTTATTTGCCGGAAACACGATTACTTTGTGTGTGTTTACGATTACAGGTGTGCAGAGCTTAAAGGAGCTAAATGGGAGCATATGAGATGTAAAGGAAAGGAGGATTTTATTGCATGGAGTGATAGAGCAAGTGAAGAAGAAGAAGTGGCCGAAAACGGGGCATAAATCGGAGTTCAAACGAAGAAGTTACAGGCGAAACAGTTTGATGAGTGATAGGCCACCGTAGCCTACGGTGCCCCACCGTAGCTTACGGTGGGGGCTGCCACCATAAGGCAGAGGGTGTTCACCGTAAGTTATGGTCCCCACCGTAGCCTACGGTGGGTAGACCGTAGCCTACGATCGCCTGGACGGAAAAAGTCGTCTTTTTTAGGTTTTTGGAACTATTTAAGGCCGGTTCAACCCTAGGCCGCCTATCTTCGATATCACAACACCCTTGGGCGATTTCGGGGCCATTCTCCACATCCTAACACCTCCCAATCATCCCTTTCATCATCCGTTCAAGATTCAAGAGAGCTATTGAAGATGCATATGCGAGGCTAATCCGCTCGTGACCATCTCCGGGAGTAGGGTTATGTTTGTAAGCAAGACTTTTTGTACTTGAATCTTTATTTTGGAACTTGAATTGATTAATCATTCGATTGATTAACCTTTTATGTTTGTTCATGCATTCAACTGTTTTTCGCAATTAAATGGTTTGTGATTTTATCAGTAAATTAATTTGTGGTCATCAAATTTTAGGATTAAGTTCTTTGAGTCATTGACCCATTTATCGTTCGCCATTAAATCACCTCTATTTATCAACCCCTAAAACTGGTAATCAATTAGGTTATTATTCATCCAAACCAATTGTTCGGATTGAATTCGTCAATTAGTAATGTCAAATATTTCATCTTTTGATTATAGGTGTACTCAAACAAGTTTTCCAAATAGGTTTAATCAATTGGTCGAGTCTACTTCACAGCCAGAAACCTGGAGTTGGTTACTTTTCCATAATTGTTATACAACCAAGTTAATTATAAATCTGCTTGGCATCGTCTGTCCATTTAGTATAATTATTACTAAACAATAAACTAGATTGGCACTTTCCACTGATTCCCTGGGGATTCGACACCTTACTTGCCCTTGCTAGTAAAGGTAATTTTATAAATGTTTTTGATTGACCTTTCGATTTTTATACCTAATTTAAAGCGCCTAACTATAACTATTTATTAGGTAACCAGTATTTTTATACCTAATTTATAAGCCAAACAATAAAACAATTATCAGGTAACTAGAAATTTTCCCGGTGAGTTGCAGCGGGTAGGTTAGTAAAATTCGGGCTGTGGTAAAACCCAAGCTTTGTCTGTCCCAAGCGTTGAGACGATAAGTCAATTTGAATTCGCTCGGTTTTGGTTACGTGTGTTATTGTTTTGGAACTAAAAAACAATTGAGGTGGACCAATGAGGTGGAATCAGTTGGTAAAATTCGATCTTTGGTAATAATTATATTAATAATAATAAAATAACAATAACACACTTAATTTGGGATGTGTTGTTAGGCTCAGCCTTTAAGAATGAAAGGATGGTTTGGTTGTTAGCAACCTAGTTGTTACGTACATTAGCATCCTAGTTGAATGACTCGTTTAACACGCAATGTTTTGCATGCAACAAAAACATGAAAACTAGTACATGAAACAATAATCAATCTCCACTTGGATACGCAATATTAATGTCGTATATGTGTGTATATATATACATACACATATACGAACCGTTGTAGAAACAAGTTTTTGAAAACTAACCATGTTTAAAAAGCCATGATAAAAAAGATACGAATTTGACACTCCGTGTTGGTAATTTCTTTCATCATACTAAATTAACAAATAAAATATAAGAGTAAACGAGTCAGCTACCAATTGATAAAATTAACTAGCAATGTTCATGTCGTCAAATTGTGTGTTGAGGAACGATATAACAAACCATAAAATGATTAAAGGAAAAGTGAAGAAATAAAACAAGCAAAACGAAGAATGAACAAATAAGAGAAGTAAAATTTCATCCCACCTTGGTGAAGGAAAGAAAATGGAATGCGTTGGTAAAAGCTGAGTGTTACGACAACGAATCGGCACGAATTTGGTTAGTACACGCTGCGTTCGTTACCGTAGAAACCATTGGTAAAATTTTAAACATTAAACCCCGAAAATTTAATTCGTCAAATTAACATAGAATAAAAGCATTAACATATAACAAAAGAAATATTTAAGATGATTTTTATTTGGTGGGAAAACTCGGGCGGTGGTAAAACCAAGTGTTGTCGATCCGGAGCATTGATGCTGTAACTTCACACGAATTCGGTCGGTTTTGATTTCGTATGTTACGGTACCATAACTAAAAATTGAAAAATAAATAATAAAATTAGGGTGGTCAATAAAATTATGCATTGGTACCCGGTCATAGGCTTTATAAAAACGCGACTTTACATGAGCTCGGTCGGTTTCTTACAAGTTTGTTATGGAACTAGGAATAAAAAAAAAAAAGTTGACGTCTGGTCAGTTTCCATTGCGAACAACACAGTGCAGCCAAGTGGCCTAACAGGCTAATTAAGGCACCAAAGTTCTCTTTTACATATTTTAGTAATAGTAATAGTAATTTGGTTATAGTAATAGTAATTACTTCAAGTTTTATACCTAATTTAAATTGCTTAACTATAACTATTTATTAGGTAACCAATATTTTTATACCTAATTTATAAGCCAAAGAATAAAATAATTATTAGGTAACTAGTATTTTTCTCGGTGCGTTGTGTCGGGGTAGGTCTGTAAAATTCAGGCGGTGGTAAAACCCAAGCTTTGTCTATCCCAAGTGTTGAGACGATAAGTCAATAGGAATTCCCTCTGTTTTGGTTACGTGTGTTATTGTTCCGGAACTAAAAAAAACTTGAGGTGGACCAATGAGGTGGAATCAATCAGTAAAACTCGATCTTTGGTACAACCCCGTCGTTATCAATCTTGGGCGTTGAAGCGGCCAGCCTACGAAAATTCGGTTGGTTTCCGTCACGTTCTTTACAGTACTAGTACTGGAACTAAAAAAAAGTAGCATTTGGTTGGTTTCTGTAACGTTCGCTATGGTACATGAACTAATACAAATTTCGGTGAGTTTATGCAAATCTGGTTGATTTAGGTCATGTTTGTTACAAAACAATTACCAAAACAAAACATAATCAAAATTGGTTTCTAACCAATTTTTGTTACATACGTTGGCATGCTAGTCATTAACTTATGATATATTTAACACACAACGCGGAGTCTCGACAAGTTTAATACACAATGTTATGCAAGTAACTTATGGCATGTTTAGCAACCTAGTTGTTACGTACATTAGCATCCTAGTTGAATGACTCATTTAACACGCAATGTTTTGCGTGCAACAAAAACATGACAACTAGTAGATGAAACAATAATAAATCTCCACTTGGATACGGAAGCATTTTTACCTGTTGTTTGTTGCTTAATAGATGGTAACTATATAACAATGTATAAAATGATTAAACGAAAAGTGAAGAAATAAAACAAGCAAAACGAAGAATGAACAAAATAAGAGAAGTAAAATTTCATCACACATTGGCGAAGGAAAGAAAAAGGAATGCGTTGGTAAAAGCTAAGTGTGATGACAATGAGTCGGCACGAATTTGGTTAGTACATGTTGCGTTCGTTATGATAGACACCATTGGTAAATTTGAGCATTAAACCCCAAAAATTTAACTTGTCAAATTAACATAGTATAAAAGCATTAACATATAAGAAAAAAAATATTTAAGATGATTTTTATTTTGCTAGCAAACTCGGGCGGTGGTAAAACCAAGTGTTGTCGATCCCGAGCATTGTTGCGGTAACTTCACATGAATTCGGTCAGTTTCGATTACGTATGTTATGGTACCATAACTAAAAAATGAAAAATAAATAATAAAATTGCGGTGGACCAATGACCAATTTGGGTAGGGTTGTTAGTAAAATTACGCATTGGTAAACCCTGAGCGTTGCCGTTCACATGCTTTATAAAAACGCGACTTTACGCGAGCTCGGTCGGTTTCTTACAAATTTTTTATGGAACTAGGATTAAAACAAAAAGACTTAACATCTTGTCAGTTTCCATTACAAATATTAAGAAAACTGAACTAAAAAAAGAATTCCAAACAAACAGAGTGCTGACAAGTGGCCTAACAGGCTAATTACAGCACCAAAGTTCTCTTTTACATATATCAGTAACAGTAATAGTAATTTGGTAATAGTAATAGTAATTACTTCAAGTTTTATACCTAATTTAAAACGCCTAACTATAACTATTTATTAAGTAACCAGTATTTTTATACCTAATTTATAAGCCAAACAATAAAATAATTATTAGGTAACTAGTATATTTTCCGGTGAGTTGCGCCGGGTAGGTCAGCAAAATTTGGGCGGTGGTAATACCAAGCTTTGTCTGTCTCAAGCTTTGAGACGATAAGTCAATACGAATTCGGCCGGTTTTGGTTACATGTGTTATTATATTGGAACTAAAAAAAAAACTAGAGGTGGACCATTGAGGTAGAATCAGTCGGTAAAACTCGATATTTGGTAAAACCCCACCGTTATCGATCTTGGGTGTTGAAGCGGCCGGTCTACGCAAATTCGGTTGGTTTCTGTCACGTTCGTTACAATACTGGAACAAAAATAAAGTAGCATTTGGTTGGTTTCTGTAACATTCGATATGGAATTAGAACTAAAACAAATTGGGTTGAGTTTATGCAAATCTGTTTATTTCGGTCATGTTTATTACAATATAATTACCAAAACAAAACTTAAACAAAATTGGTTTCAAGTCGATTTTTGTTACGTAAGTTGGCATGCTAGTCATTAACTTATTATATATTTAACACGCTAAGTGGAGGCTCGACATGTTTAATACGCAATGTTATGTATGTAACGTATGGCATATTTAGTAACCTGGTTGTTACGTACGTTTTCAACCTAGTTGAAGGACTCGTTTAACATGCAATGTTTTTCATGCAACAAAAACATGACAACTAGTAGATTAGACAATAATCAATCTCCACTTGGATACGGAAGCATTTTTGCCTGTTGTTTGTTGCTTAATATATGGTAACGAAAAACGATTATAAAAACACAGTACTTATAATATACGTGTATATATACATGTATGTGTGTGTGTATATATATACATGTATATGTATATACACACACATATATGAACCGTTATATAAACAAGTTTTTGAAAATTAACCATGTTTAAAAAGCCTTGATAAAAAAGATACGAATTTGACACTCCGTGTTGGTAATTTCTTTCATCATACTAAATTAACAAATAAAACGTAAGAGTAAACGAGTCGGCTACCAATTGATAAAATTAACAAACAATGTTCATGTCGTCAAATTGTGTTGAGGAACAATATAACAAACCATAAAATGATTAAAGGAAAAGTGAAGAAATAAAACAAGCAAAACGAAGAATGAACAAAATAAGAGATGTAAAGTTTCATCCCACATTGGCGAAGGAAAGAAAATGGAATCCGTTGGTAAAAGTTGAGTGTTACGACAATGAGTCCGCACGAATTTTGTTAGTACATGCTACGTTCGTTACGATAGACACCATTTGTATAATTTAAGTATTAAACCCTGAAATTTTAACTCGTCAAATCAACATAGAATAAAAGCATTAACATATAAGAAAGAAATATATAAGATGATTTTTATTTGGTTGGGCAAACTCGGGCAGTGGTAAAACCAAGTGTTGTCGATCCCGAGCATTGATGTGGTAACTTCACATGAATACGGCCGGTTTTGATTACGTATGTTACGGTACCATAACTAAAAAACGAAAAATAAATAATAAAATTGAAGTGAACCAACGACCAATTAGGGTAGGGTGGTCAGTAAAATTTCACAATGGTAAACCCCGAGCATTGCCGGTCACAGGCTTTATAAAAACACGACCTTACGCGAGCTCGGTTGGTTTCTTACAAATTTGTTATAGAACCCGGATTAAAAAAAAAGTTAACGTCTGGTCGCTTTCCATTACGAATATTATGAAAACTGAACTAAAAATAGAATTCCAAACGAACACAGTGCTGCCAAGTGGCCTAACAGGCTAATTACAGCACCAAAGTTCTCTTTTACATATATTAGTAACAGTAATAGTAATTTGGTAATAGTCATAGTAATTACTTCAAGTTTTATACCTAATTTAAAACGCCAAACTAAAACTATTTATTAGGTAACCAGTATTTTATACCTAATTTATAAGCCAAACAATAAAAAAATTATTAAGTAACTAGTATTTTTCCCGGTGAGTTGCGTCGGGGAAGGTCAGTAAAATTCGGGCGGTGGTAAAACCCAAGCTTTGTCTGTCCCAAGCGTTGAGATGATAAGTCAGTATGAATTCGGCTGGTTTTGGTAACGTGTGTTGTTGTACTGGAACTAAAAAAAACTTAAGGTGGACCAATGAGGTGGAATCATTTGGTAAAACTCGATCTTTGGTAAAACCCCACCGTTATCGATCTTGGGCGTTGAAGCGGCCAATCTACGAAAATACGGTTGGATTCCGTCACGTTCGTTACAGTACTAGTACTGGAACTTAAAAAAAAGTAGCATTTGATTGGTTTCTGTAACGTTCGCAATGGTACTAGAACTAATACAAATTGCGGTGAGTTTTTGTAAATTTGGTTGATTTTGGTCATGTTTGTTACAATACAATTACCAAAACAAAACATAAACAAAATTGGTTTTTAATCGATTTTTGTTACGTACGTTGGCATGCTAGTCATTAACTTATGATATATTTAACACGCAACATGGAGAATCGACATTTTAATACGCAATGTTATGCAAGTAACCTATGGCATATTTAGCAACCTAGTTATTAAGTACGTTAGCATCCTAGTTGAATGACTCGTTTAACAAGCAATGTTTTGCATGCAACAAAAACATGATAACTAGTAGATGAAACAATAATCAATCTCCACTTGGATACGGAAGCATTTTTACATGTTGTTTGTTGCTTAATAGATGGTAACTAAAAACTATTATAAAAACATAGTACTTAAAATATACGTATATATATATATATATATATATATATATTTACATATACATATATACATACATACACATATACGAACCATTGTATAAACAAGTTTTTGAAAACTAACCATGTTTAAAAAGCCATGATAAAAAATATACAAATTTGACACTCTGTGTTGCTAATTTCTTTCATCATACTAAATTAACAAATAAAATATAAGAGTAAACGAGTCGGCCACCAATTGATAAAATTAACTAGCAATGTTCATGTCGTCAAATTGTCTTGAGGAACGATATAACAATGCATAAAATGATTAAAGGAAAAGTGAAGAAATGAAACAAGCAAAACGAAGAATGAACAAAATAAGAGAAGTAAATTTTCTTCCCACATTGGCAAAGGAAAGAAAATAGAATGCGCTGGTAAAAGCTGAGTGTTACGACAATGAGTCGACACGAATTTGGTTAGTACATGCTGCGTTCGTTACGATAGACACCATTGGTAAAATTTGAGCATTAAACCCCAAAAATTTAACTTGTCAAATTAACATAGAATAAAAGCATTAACATATAAGAAAAGAAATATTTAAGATGATTTTTATTTGGTTGGGCAAACTCGGGCGGTGGTAAAACCAAGTGTTGTCGATCCCGAACATTGATACGGTAACTTTACATGAATACGGTAGGTTTCGATTACGTATGTTACGGTACCATAACTAAAAAATGAAAAATAAATAATAAAATTGCGGTGGACAAACGACCAATTAGGGCAGGGTGGTCAGTAATATTACGCATTGGTAAACCCTGAGCGTTGCCGGACACAGGCTTTATAAAAACGCGACTTTACGCGAGCTTGGTCGGTTTCTTAAAAATTTGTTATGGAACCTGGATTAAAACAAAAATGTTAAAGTCTGGTCGGTTTTCATTAAGAATATTATGAAAACCGAACTAAAAAAAGAATTCCAAACCAACACAGTGTTGCCAAGTGGCCTAACAGGCTAATTACGGCAACAAAGTTCTCTTTTACATGTATTAGTAATAGTAATAGTAATAGTAATTACTTCAACTTTTATACCTAATTTAAAACGCCTAACTATAACTATTTATTAGGTAATCAATATTTTTATACCTAATTTGTAAGCCAAACAATAAAATAATTATTAGGTAACTAATATTTTTGCCGGTCAGTTGTGCCGGGGTAGGTCAGTAAAATCTGGGCAATGGTAAAACCCGAGCTTTGTGTGTCCCAAGCGTTGAGACGATAAGTCAATACGAATTTGACCAGTTTTGGTTACGCGTGTCATTGTACTGGAACTAAAAAAACTTGAGGTGGACAAATGAGGTGGAATCAGTCGATAAAACTCGATCTTTGATAAAACCCCATCGTTATCGATCTTGGGCGTTGAAGGGCTAGTCTACGCAAATTCAGTTGGTTTTCGTCACGTTCGTTACAGTACTGGAACTAAAAAAAGTCGCATTTGGTTGGTTTCTGTAACGTTCGCTATGGTACTAGAACTAAAACAAATTGCGGTGAGTTTATGCAAATCTGGTTGATTTCGGTCATGTTTGTTACAATACAATTACCAAAACAAAACATAAATAAAATTGGTTTCAAATTTTTTTTTTTTTTTTTTTTTTTAAGACAAAAATTTTATTTATTTCTACTGATGAAACATAGATATTACATCAATATAGCAGGTAGGCGGGCAACAAGCTGCGCCGCCACCCCTTTCTGAATTGCAAACCCTAACCTGCTAAAGACATACCCCTGCCCCTTTGGAGTCGACACATTGCTATGCACAACCTGTTGGACCCTGGTTAGAAAACGGATAGCTTCCGGTGCCAAGGAGCCAAATGTATCAAAAGCCAGAGGGACAAAAACATGTTGGTTCTCTTCGCAGGCTTTAGCATGTTTCTCCACCTTCTTCGTTTCAGCCCTTTTTATTGCTTGCCCAGCTACAAACCCTTTTTCAAATCGATTTTTTTTTACGTACGTTGGCATGCTAGTCATTAATTTATGATATAGTTAACATGAAGCGTGGAGGCTCGACATGTTTAATACACAATGTTACGCAAGTAACTTATGACATATTTAGCAACCTAGTTGTTACATACGTTCCTAGTTGAATGAATCGTTTAACACGCGATGTTTTGCATGTAACAAAAACATGACAACTAGTACTTGGATACGGAAGCATTTTTTCCTATTGTTTGTTGCTTAATATATGGTAACTAAAAACGATTGTAAAAACATAGTACTTATAATATACGTATATATATATACATACACACACATATACGAACCAATATATAAACAAGTTTTTGAAAACTAACTATGTTTAAAAAGCCATATTAAAAAGATACGAATTTGACACTCGTGTTGGTAATTTCTTTTATCATACTAAATTAACAAACAAAATATAAGAGTAAAATAGTCAGCTACCAATTGATAAAATTAACTGACAATGTTCATGTCGTCAAATTGTGTTGAGGAACGATATAACAAACCATAAAATGATTAAAGGAAAAGTAAAGAAATAAAACAAGCAAAACGAAGAATGAATAACTTAAGAGAAGTAAAATTTCACCCCACATTGATGAAGGAAAGAAAATGGAATGCGTTGGTAAAATCTGAGTTTTACGACAATGAGTCGGCACGAATTTGGTAAGTACATGCTGCGTTCATTACGATAGACACAATTGGTAAAATTTGACCATTAAACCTCGAAAATTTAACTCGTCAAATTAACAAAGAATAAAAGCATTAACATGTAACAACCTCCACTTGGTTACGAAAACATACTATACCTAACTATAACCAATTACGTCAAGTTTTACCCTTGGTACATGTAACAACCTCCACTTGGGTACATGTAATAACCTCCACTTAGATACAGAAACATACTATTCCTAACTATAACCAATTACGTCAAGTTTTATCAACTTTTACCCTTGGTACATGTAACAACCTCCACTTGGATACGGAAACATTTTCACGTGTTTGTTGTACATTAGCATCCTTCTTGAATATGATGTAAGACAAGTAATGTTTTGCAAGTAACAATAACAAAACAACTGGTACATTAAACAACCTTCACTTGGATGCGGAAACATTTTTACGTGTTTGCTGTTGATTAATAGATGATAACTAAAAACGATTATAAAAACATAGTTTTTTAAATTTGTTATATATATACACACACCCACAAACACACACTTATATATATGTATATACAAACTATTATATAAACAAGTTTTTTAAAACCTAACGTTGTTTAAAAAACATATATATACACAGACACAGACACACACTTATATATATGTATATACAAACTGTTATATAAACAAGTTTTTTAAAACCTAACGTTGTTTAAAAAACCATCATAGAAAACATATGAATTTGACACTCCATGTTGGTAATTGCTTTTATCAACCAACCTGTTATAACACCAATAAATCATACTAAATTAACAAAAAAAAATATAAAAGAGTAAACGAGTCAGCTACCGATTGATAAAATGAACTAGCAATATTCATGTGGTCATATCGTGTTGAGGCACGACTGAACCGAACTCTAGGCCTCATATAAAATTAGTGTTAAGCACCCCAACCACCCCATGAAAAAAATTCCAGGGTCCACCACTGAACCGAACTCTAGGCCGAGCTTTGGCTCATTTAAGGTAATGCACACGAGCTCGCCCCCAACCGCTTCGCATGAGAATTTGATTCGCATGGGAATTCGCTTCGCATGAGAATTCTCTTTGCATGGATCATTCGCCTCGCATGGACCATTCGCCTCTCACGGACCATTCGCTTCGCATGGTCCATTCGCTTCGCATGTTCATGCGATGCGATTCCTTTTTATGCGATTAGAATCTCCTTTTCATCATTTTTACTATTTTAAGGCATATAACTACATGACTCTTCCATAGGACCCGATTCTACCATTTTTATGGGCTTTGGGTTGTACCAACTTTGTATACCCGTGTTTTATGAGGTCCAAACATCACCTCTTTGTCCTATAACACACCCGTGAGGTTATAACTCACCAAGTTTTTGTTTTTCTTACATCTTACAACCCGATTTATCATTCTATCAGTTTGCATGTCCAAACCACCAATAAAAACTTAACCTTGTTGGCCAAAACTCACATTTTGGTCTCGGTTGGGTTCGGATCTCGACAACCCGAAGATCTAATGGTGTTTCTTGTTGGTTGATGGTGTTTACACACAAGGTTCTTCGTTCTTTTGGTTCGGATTTGGATCCAGGATAAGAGAAATATGTGTGTGTGTTCTTGAGTGTGTTTGGAAAGAAAGAGAGAATGAGAAAATGGGGTTAGTGGACAAGGTTGGGGTTTAAATACCCCACCCTATGGGCCTTGGCCCCATGCATTCTCTCAAGTCCATTTATAAGTCCTCGGCCCAACACTCAATCTCTTATACTTGAAATTAAATAACAACACACACGCCATACGTAATTAAATTCTCTTTATTTATCGTTCTCAAAAATACGGATGTTACAGAAAATCAATGCTTGGCACCCAGTCCAGTTTGTTTATTAAGTCCCGTATACCCAGTCTAATAAACTGTTGCAACTCCTCCTGCATCGCTTTAACACAAGATGGTTCCTTGAGTGCCATCATGACACTTGTTGGTTCAATCTGTGATAGGAAGCAGGTGTATTGTGCAATATTAAGGATACCCGAAGAGTGCAAATCCGCATAAGCATAGACTATCGAATCCTTAGTAGGACATAAGTTACAGTCAACCATATCATCATATACATTAGCTAATTGGTGTCTTGTACGAACCCCGTTGGTCACATCACCAATTATCTGTTCCTGTGGATGATTAGAGTGAATCCTTAAAGAAGGATTAGCAGGTACAGATACGTTATCACCCAGATTGGTGATATTTTCCTTCGCTGTGTCTAAAGAGACAGTTGGTGATTCATCAACAATTAGAGTCGGCTCGTTTGTTTTTGGAGCTTCATCCAATGGAACAGGCGATCAATCAACAAAATCAGCATCATCGGAAGATTCAGAAACCTCATTTGACGTTTCTGATACTTTAGGAGAGTCATCTACATCAATTGAAGAAAACCTTGGAATAGGAAGACATTGTTCTTTCAGATATGATCTAATAAAATCTTCAAGTACTTCTTCAACCACGGACGTAAACGAATTAAATAACCCGTCGTAATCGTACCAATTGGAGGAGTAGTATAACTTCGGCAATCAACGTGATACCATTCTTCCACACAACCAGAAGAGATATTGAAGATCCTTTTCTTAGGAGAATTGTATCCTAAAAAATAACCCTCAAAAGCTTTTTCATCAAACTTTCCAGCATCTCTCTTCAATACAGTACATGGACACCCGAACGGTTCCAAATACTTTAAGTTCGGCTTACGATTGTTCAGAAGCTCATAACTTGTCTTCTTAAACCTTTTTACTGTTAGTACGCGATTCAGTTTGTAACACGCCGTATTCACAGCTTCATTCCAGAATTGAACGAGTAGCTTTGAATCAGCAAGCAACGTTCTCGCAGCTTCAATCAACGTACGATTCTTTCTTTCGGACACGCCATTTTGTTGAACATAAGGCGCACTGAATTCCCAATGAATTCCTTTCTGAATGCAGAAGAAATCCAATATATTATTCTTAAATTCAGTTCCATTATCACTACGAATTCGTCTCACTTTCAGTTTGTAAAGTGATTCGATCTTTGAGATAAGGTTCTGAATTAAGATAGGTGTCTGATCTTTCGGTCCCATAAATAACACCCATGAGGATCTGGAAAAGTCATCAGTAACCACCAAGCAGTACATATCACCAGCTATACTAGCTCGATTCACTGGACCGAAGAGATCCATACGAAGTCGTTCTAGTGGTGTAATAATCGAGTTAATTGACTTGCTCAGATGTGACTTCTTCTTTTGTTTCCCCTTCTTGCAAGCAACGCAATGATCATTTATCTTGAAGTTCTTAAGGGATATTCCATCCACCAACTCATTTGAAATGAGAAAATTCATCTTGCGTATGTGAATGTGTCCCATGCGTCGATGCCAAAGGATAGAGTCATTTTCTGTTTCTTTTGACATGAAACATGTAGCCGAGGGTGAAACATTTACATTACTACTCATGTCTAGTACATAAATATCATTTGATCGAGGTGATCGCATGACAACCATGTCTTCCGGAATCGTGTATCTCAGTTGAAGGATAACACATTCCGTATCTGTGAAAATTGTGGTAAACTTCTTATCACATATCTGCGAAATGCTCAGCAGATTATGATCCACCTTTCCACAATAATTAACCTTTTCAAACGTCACTTTCCTGTTTGACACTTCTCCCTCCTTAGTAATCATCCCACTGTTGTTACCAGCAAAAGCCACATAACCCCCTTGAATATCTTTGACGTTATTCAGAAGATCCAGGTTGCCAACGATATGCCAAGAACATCCACTATCCAATATCCACTTGTGACTTGAGACGGATCTAGATGAACTCTGCACAACAAGGTAAAGAGATTAGTTCAATAAGGTAACCCAAGCCTCAGTCTTGGGCTCTCCCTTTGATACTTTTGGAGATAAAGATAAATTAACACTAGCATTCGGTACTTGAGAATAGGTGACAAGTTTCTTGGTTTTCTTCTTTAAGTAACCGTCATGTATAATTCCTGAACCAGTGTTCTTATAAATTGGTTGAGCACGGTCAACAAATTTGTTTGATACATTAAATGATTCAACCCAAACTACTTTTTCCGGATTAACATTTGAATACATTATCACACATTTATCAATTTGTTTTTCTTTCATATTCTGATTCAATTCTGTCTTTCGGTTTGATGACAACTTGATATCATCAACCTTTGCTTTACATTTCTTCAAAACATGACCCGGTTCACCACATTTAAAGCATAAATGTGTCTCTAATGACTTATGTGGTGACACACTTGGTTTACATTCATGCACAGGTTGAGGAACATAAATTTTAGACTTTTCAAAAGTAACTTTCTTTGTAACAGCAGGTTTAAATCCCCTTTTATTTTGATAAAATTCCAGGTTGGTAGAATTAGATGAATTCTCCATCCCAGATGATTTTACAAATTTTATAGGTTTAAACTTGTTATCATTTGTCATTTCTTGAACATTCTTAAACTTTGATTTGATAAATCTTTGTTCAAGCTCAGTAACTTTTGATGTGTCATCTTGAAAGACACTATCAATCATTTCAGGATTTAGAAGATTCAAGGGAACTTCTTTATCTAAAAACAATTTTAACAATCCTTTTAACTTAAATATCTTCCCACATGAAGATTTAGGTTGAGAATTGATGAACCTCATCAACTCCTCATCAGACACAGGGGGTTTGTCTGATTCAGATACATTGGGTGATACCTTAGGAGTTTTTGATTATTCACCCGAAGGTTTTGAACCATACACGGCTTGTTCAAACTATTCAAGTTCACAAAAAATGTGATTGTCAGCAGGGATGTTCTTGTTTTTGACAATCTCATATGGTTCAGACAACTCCTCAATAGAACCGTCCAATTCACTTTTGGTAAACACTAATTTACTTTTGATGTGAATCTGTTCTAGAGTTGGTTTGTTTCGATCAACAATTTCAGATTCAACTGTATGCATTTCTGGACATTGTTTCACATCGGGAATGCTACAGTAATCTCCTTTAAAAGGAGGAGGAATCTCTACGTACCCTAAACCCGCTTTCCCATTTTTCTTGTGAGAATGGTTTACTTCAATGATCTCATTTAAAAGAAACAAGGAATCTCAAAATCTTCCAAGTTTGTTTTTTAGTTCTAAAACTTCATTTTCCAAGTTAGAAATGCAGGTTCGGAGTCGGAGAATCTCATTGAAATGTTGCTCAACCACAATTATCTTACATTGAACCTCAGCTTTGAGATCATGATTGCTTTCAGACAGATTTTGAATTTTTAGTGTAGATTGTTCCAGTAATTTAGATTTCTGTCGGCAGCATTCGTTGATCATAAAATGCTCTTTTGTGAGAGTGGTGTTCTGATTTAGTGCTGATTTAAGTTTGGTTTTGAGTTCAGCACATTCAGTACACTCAATCACATCAGCTGAGGGTTCAGATACATTAACTTGAGGTTTGGGACATACCTCTTCGATCTTAGCCATGCACGCATAAGATTCAACTTGATCAGGAATTGATTCATCAGATTCGATTTGCACAGATGAACTCTGATCAGAATCAGTTTCAGAATCTGATGTGTTTCTTTCTTCAGATACATTAACACTGTTTGCATCTTTGAATTTCTCAACTGGTTCAAAAACAGCAAGGTTGGCCTGATTTACCAACAACCTTTGAGACCAATCAACCCCTTCATTTGTGACAAGAGCTTAAGTGTTGTTCAACTTATTCTTGTCACCTTTTGAGGAACTCCGTTTACTTTGATCACTTCCCGATGAATTCTTTCCTTGAGATCTCTCAGCATTGCGTGGACCCGAATATTCTTTTCTTGGTTTATCACATTCTTTTGCAAAGTGGCCAAAATCCCCGCAATTATAACATTTGACCTTCAGTTTATCAAATCCAACTCGCTTGTTAAGAGTAGGAAGGTCTTTGCCCGTTCTTTGCATAAAACTTTTAACCTTTCTGACAATCATTTCCATATTACACTTGAGATTCATTAGCTCAAGGTCATCGGGATCAATCTGATCGTAGTCTTCATCGGTCCACTCACTTATTGCGATTTTTCTACCAACCAGTTGTTCATATGAAGTCATCAATGCACACACAAAAGCAAATTATTGTTCAGCTTCTAGAAGATTTACTTTTGGCAATGAACTTGAAGCATTTGCAGTTGGCTCAAACTTTGCACCAGTTTCCATGAAACAAACAATAGGCGAACTATTTACATCAACATTCTCTTCTTGTTCTTGAGTAAAAAATGCTGTGATTGGAACTGAGCCTGAGCTAGATGAGTTATTAGCCAGCAACGCACCACCATACAGAGAAGGATTCTGAATCTGATTATTCTTCAATGAGTTTTGGCACTTCAACTCAAATTCTCTTTCCTCTATCTTGTTAATAAATTGCACTGCAGTGAGCTCTGTGTTACGAAAGAAACCATTCTCTTTTAACACAAAAAGGAAAGTAGAGTATGATGAGGGCAATGCGTTCTTCAGTGTATCAACTTTATTGGCTTCAGACGGCTCAAGATTTACACTTGCCATTTCCACAACAATATGACTAAAACGATTAATCATCTCTTCCACTGTTTCATTCTTCATTAAGATAAAATTTCTAAACTGAAACTTTACAAGAGTCTTCTTACTCTCAAGCGTATTACCCAAGCTTCTTGTTTTCAGAGTATCAAATAGTGATGCACAAATCTTTATAGTGCTATATTGGTGAAAGATTTGCTCGGGCAAAGCCATTGTGAGAGTCGAATAAGCCTTTGTCTCACTTTCAAAATCTTTCAGTTCTTGCGCTTCATAATGCTTAAATTCTTTTAGAGTCCAACCAAGATTGTCACTACCTACAAGAGGTGCTGCATAAACAACATCGAGATACCATACACTACTTGGATGAACCGACCCCAAGTGAGCACGAAACCTCGGTTCCCACCGAGCAAAATCTAAAAGCTTAAGTAGTTTTGGACACTTTTTATGACTCCCAATCTCGTTACCCATCGTCAGCATTTGTTGCATTAAAGCATTCTGGGATACTAATGCATAAAATGAAGCATTCTAAGAAGCCATAAGATAACAATTTTGAAAATTCAGGGACCAAACTTGTCAATTTTAAAAATTATGGTTACTGTTCAAACGAATCAGAACCATAACGAATGTGAAGTTTAATGAGTAACGAATAGAGTGATATTCATTACCAATACAAGCGAATGTAAGGTATAACGACTGTGAAGGTTTAGTGAATGTGACTTGTGAATGAATAGCGGATGTGATTTTAACGAATGTTGATTGGATAACGAATGTGAATAGTAACGAGTGTGAACGGGTTTAACGAATGTGACTTTAAGCGTAAGTGTTGAATGATTAAAGGATTAACGAATGACTTAACGAATCACTATTTAGCTGATTAATGAATCAGTCTTCAACTATTCAAATCTTCAAACCATCAAATCTATGACCTTATTCATCTGAAATAACTATAATCTATATCAATCTTCTCGTAAACACAATTCTGAACCAGATTACACTAGTCCGTAATCACGAACCACACCAGAACCTATCAATCATCCATTACGTCTAACATAAGTCCGTAACAATCAATTCTCTTCAATCAAACCTCAATTCAAACTCGATTCAAACTTAATTCGAACTAAAACCTCAATTATCTAGCTTCAATTACCTTAATCTCAGTCCATTACACTTAGAACAGTCTAATTACAGTTCAACTGAAAACCTCTGTTTTATTGGAATCATAATTAACGTCGATTAGTATCAATTCATCATGAAACGAAACAATACTTGATGAATTATACACTTTAAACAACGAATGAGCTCGAAGATAAGATCAAATACCACTTGAATGAGCCGGTATGGATCTAGATCTTATGATGACATCGATGAATTCATTGCTGAAGTATACGATTAAGCTTGATTACGTTAACTATGTATACTGTGTGTTGAGAGTGAATTCGGGCAGAGTAACGAGGCTAGAGAATGAATAATGAGAACTGTTACATTAATCATACCTTACAGGGGTATAGATAGTGATGACCACATTCGTTAAGATATAACTTAACGAATGTGTCATTCGTTACATAAACTTAACGAATGAACATACTCATTCGTTAATACATTAAACTAAGCGAATAGCCCTCATTCGTTATCTCATTCGTTAAGCAAGGTTAACGAATGAGCTTACAATTAATACGAATGTGTTACATTCATTACGGGGTAACGAATGTAACTTACAATAGAGCGAATGGGCTATATATTTACCAAAATGCCCTTTACATTATAAAAATAATATAATAATAAAGTGATAAAGACCGAGACGTACAAAACATGTATCAACAGTTTTGCTTCGCATGTCCACGCGAAGCGAAACTCTTGCCCACGCGAAAAACCTTCCTTAGCCCATTTGAGCTTTTTATTCTTTCCTTATGTGTCGCCTAAACTCGAATTTGATTTCTGGAGAGTTTGTGACAAAATCCCTTTCATTTACATGATCAATCGGTCCCTAGAACCAATGAACTAACCCTAGATCTACAAACAATACAATAAACTCTAAAAACGAACAATTAATGATGATAAACATAGATCTAAATGCCTGATAACAGTTTATGATCAAGAAAACAACACAAATTATGAAGATCTATCTCTAGATCTAGCCAACGGTTCATTGGAACCGCCGCCAAAAATAAAGAGATAAAGAAGATTCATGGTGTGCATGATGTTATACCGAGGATGTGGGATCTGGATTCATCATTAAAGATGATAAGAGGGCCGGATTGTTGAATGTTTGAGTAAATAGTTAGTGTTTGAGTGATAAAGATGAGAGAGAAGAGAGAGAGTGAGTTTGTGAAAAGTGTTAGGTGAATAGTGAATGAGATTTTAGGTTCCCTTGTATATAGGGTCAGCCTATCTCGTGATAAAGTCAAAACATCGTGAGTATTCACCGAAAATACACTCTCGGTCCTTGGTCTTTAAAAATATTTGCATTTTCAAACCCGAAAAACATTTACCCACCGAATCCAAGCACTTGTTTGTTTTTCTTAGTTTTCTTTTGTTGGTCCGAAACTGTTAACATTTGTACTGACGATCTCTTTAGCAAAATAAACTTAAAATAGAAATAAAATTTGATTAAAAAAATTTAAAACAAAAAGGTAAAAAAAATGAAAATAAAATAAAATAAAAATAAAATGAAAATAAAAATAAAATAAAATCAAACCATAAAATATTTGAACATACAGTAAGTAATATTTTAGAAAACAAAATAAAATAAACTAAAATAAAATAAAGGAAAATTAATAAAAATAAAATGATAATCATTTTAACATTTAAAACTTTGAAATAACTATTTTGAGGGATTAAATAAATATTAAATTAATTTACATGATTATATATACATAATCTTTTCTTTGATTAATTTACAAAGAACGATCTCAACATGGATTCATATTGGTTTGCAAAGCCCTCCATCATGTTTCCATTTAATTTTATTTTGACACAAGTTCATCATCGATTGTAGATATTGTCCACTTGTTTAACTTGACAAATGTTTTGATGTTAACGTGATACATTTAATGTTCAATTAGGCACGGTAGTTATGTGGTCCCCAATTAATCGGACATATTATTGATTCCATCATATCTCGGGCCTAGTTTGTGTTGACTTATCACCTCAACTTAACTTAAACCTTTCTTAGTTGATCACAGTACTCTTATTGACATACTTTGACACTTTGTACTTTGTACACTCGACACTTTGTGCTTTGCACACTTGACTCAATCTAGAAAAGTTAAACTAAAGCAGAGGATTCAGGGCCTTAACAACCAGATGATCTTGTATGACTACAAACAGAGAAAGTCCAAGGCTTGAATCAAAATAAATAAAGAAATAAAGCAAAAATTAAAATCCTGAGTGACTCTTTTTCTTGATTTTTCTTTTTCATTTCTGACTTTTTTGTCTTTCTTTTTCTTTTGCTTTTATTGACTCAACGAAAATTAAAAATATACACATACTTCATAAGATGACTGTGATCAAGTAAAGGGATGCTTGGGTATGACATGTGTAATTACATTTCAACCTTCATGGATATGACTTTAACGGAATCATGCAACCACTTCATAAACGTAAAACCACTAGCATCGGCAATAGTTTAAGTTTATATCACTCAACACTTACTTGTTTGTCAAGCCTATCTACACATTAATGAATGACCTTGTAGCCTTTTGATCTACTCTTTTCATGCGCTAGAATCATTACAAAGCAATGTACAATCATTTTCCACTAGGTCGGATCAAATTCTGAATAGAAATTTTTAAATATCTGACTCCCTCTTAGCAGGAGCTCCCTCTAAATGGGATAAATCTTCTTGAATTTTCTTAAGTTTTTCTTAAATAGGAGTAAAGATGAAATTAATATTATATATAAAGATAAAATCTTTTTGTTAAGTCAAGTGACTAAATTTTCTTAAAATAAATTTAAAATCTTTTTGGTGAGTTAAGGTTAACTCATTTTCTCCCTCTAAAATTGTGACATATTTTTAAAAATATTTACAATTTTAAAATAAAAGATAAAATTTACTCATAAGAAATCATGCCCAACGATTCAACGAGAAACAAAAATCGGGCACGACTAAAGGCTTTTGTAAAGAGATCTGCAAAGTTAAAATCAGTGTGGACCCTTTTTATGTTAACAAGCTTACAATCAAAACAATCACGAATAAAGTGTATTCGGATGTTGATGTGCTTGGTTTTTGAGTGATGGACCAAGTTTTTGACAATTGCAACAGCCGCTTCATTATCACATTTGATCGTTGTATAATAGAAATTCAAACCGTAATCCAGATGCTGAATCCAAATGACTTGGGAACAACAGCTAGATGCAGCTATGTACTCAGCTTCTGCTGTGGATGTAGATACAGCGACTTGCTTCTTGCACTACCATGAGATCAACCGATCTCCCAGGAATTGACATCCACCCGATGTTGATTTTCTATCCAAATTGCATCCCCCATAATCACTGTCGGTGTAAACATGAAGTTCAAAGGAGGACTCCTTTCGGTACCAAAGTCCCAAACGTGGTCTTCCCTTCAAGTATCTGAAAATACGCTTGACAGCAGTCATGTGGGATTCTCTTGGGTCTGACTGATATCTAGCATACTGACAAACAGGGAACATGATGTCCGGTCTGCTTGCAGTGAGATACATCAGTGAACCAATCATTGACCTATACAGGTGTTGATCGACTGGTTTTTCTGATGGATCAGGAGCAAGAACAGGTCGCGTCGCTATTGGTTTCATGAAGGCAGATGAGTCCTTAAACCCGAACTTTTGAACAATATCATGAACGTACTTTTCCTGATGAATCAAAGTCCCGTCCTTCTTTTGTTCAACTTGTAAACCTAGGAAGAAAGTCATTTCTCTTAAGGAACTCATCTCAAAACGCTGTTGCGTGGCCTCCGAAAACTCCTTACACAGATTCTCATTCGTTGACCCGAAGATAATATCATCAACATACACTTAAACCATAATCAGATCACCCTTAACCTTCTTAACAAAGAGAGTTTGATCGACGATTCCTCTTTTGTATCCATTCTTCACTAAATGGTCAGCCAGTGTGGCATACCAGGCACGAGGTGCTTGGTGGAGACCATAAAGTGCCTTGTCAAAGCGGTAAACATGATCGGGATGATCTGGATCTTCAAAACTTGGAGGCTGACTGACATAGATTTCTTCTTTCATTTTCCCGTACAAGAAAGAAGTCTTAACATTCATTTGATATACTTTGAAATTCATGTACGAGGCGTAGGCCAAAAAGATTCGAATTGATTCTAGTCTGGCCACCAGTGCATAAACTTCATCGTAATCAAGTCCTTCACATTCCCAAAAGCCTTGCACAACAAGCCCGGCTTTATTTCTGATGATAACCCCCTTGTCGTCCTTTTTATTTCTAAACACCCATTTTGTTCCAATCAGTTTCTTACGTTCTGGTTTCTTGACAAGTCTCTAAACATTCAACTTCTTGAACTGAAATAGCTCCTCTTGCATTGCTTCAACCCAAGAATTCTCTTTCAATGCTACTCAATAGTCCTTGGGTTTGATCTGTGAAATAAAACAAGCAAAAAGGCATCTGTTAATTTTACCGGAAGTACTGCGTGTCTAAATGCCTGCAGACGGATCTCCAATGATGTTCTCAGTCAGATGTCGATGATGGATCGGTAACTGAGGAATTTGCTCGACATGCTCGACTGGTGTTGCCTCAAGCTCAATTGATAAGCTCTCTATGGGATGAAAGACCTAGTCACATTGACCGGAGCATTTGGTTGAGGTTCACTTGCACCTTCTTCTTGATCAACCAAATGTTCTTGACTAATGGGACCATCCCATAGGTTGTCATAGAAAGGCACAATAATTGCTGGAACAGAAGTCGAGTCGGTGCTGCCAGAAGCTCCATTCTGAACTTGTTCATTCTGCACGTTTGCTTGATCACTCTCCTCATGATTACCATGATTTTCTTCATCAGAGGGAGGTGTAGGAACAGATTCAACCACACTTGGTTCTGCTGGAGGATCCACCGCTTGATCAGTCTGGACATTTTCAACATGATTTTTCACATTGTCAGCAGACACATACGAATCGGTATCTGAATCGGAAGCGTCTTCGACTATGGACATCTCGGTAGTAACTCCTGGTTGCTGAACTGCATTTACTGGGGATGGTTGATTAGCCACGGGTGGAACATTAAGTACAGGTGCAGCTACATGGACATCTTCCAGACTTCTCAAAACGATATTTATTAACACTGACTGGTCAACTTCAGCTTGAGCTGGTGTTGTCACAACGGTGGGAACAGGAGAAACAGCTGGTGCTGTATACATTCCTCGAAATTGCTTGAACAGACCTTCATAGTCAAAGATCCATTTTGGATCGGTATGTGCATCTATAGGGTTCAATTCTTGCCAATCAATGTTATACGATTCCAGGATCACTCGTGTCTTCTTGTTGTAGACACGATAAGCACTTTTGTCTGCAGAGTAGCCAACAAAGTAGCACTCATCCACCTTTTCAGCAAACTTGGAAGTTGTAGCGACATTTTTTTGGAGCACGATGCAAGGACATCCAAACGTTCAGAAGAAGTTAACCCTTGGCTTTGTTCCATAAAAGAATTCATAAGGTGTCTTATTCAATCTTTTATTCAGCAACACACGATTCTGGGTAAAGCAGGTAGCATTGATGGCTTCACCCCAGAAAAATAAAGGAAGTTTGGAGTATGACAGCATGGTTCTAGCAGCTTCAACCAATGTACGGTTTCGTTTTTCAGCCACCCCATTTTGTTCGGGAGTGTAAGGTGCGCTGAATTGACAAAGAATCCCTTTGTTTTGACAGAAGTCGTTGACGGTCTTGTTGTAGAATTCAGTTCCATTGTCACTTACGATACACTTGACTCTTTTGTCTGTTTGATTTTCAACCAACACGATAAATCTAAGCAGAAACTGAGATGTCTCATCCTTATGCCCTAGCAGAAAGTCCAACTGAAACGCGAGAAAGCATCAGTAATAACCAGACAATAGGCTTTTCGACCTATTGCCATTGGTTGAATGGGACCGACAAGATCCATATGTAACAGTTGAAGGGTGGAATTTATGGAATTGACAGTTTTGGGTCTGTGAGGGAGTTTGTGCTATTTACATTTCAAGACAAACATTTCAACACAATGAAAGGATTTTAGAGGCAAACCCTTCACATGTTCACCTTTAACTAACTTGTTTAAGTTCTTAAAGTTGACGTGACCTAAACGTCGATGCCATAAATATGAATCCTTCTCCGAGGACTTGGACATGTACGCATTGTATAATTACTTCTCATGTCCAGAATGTAAGCATCATTGTGCCTCGGAGTACGCAACATAATCCACTCTTCAAGGACCTTAAAACCTGGTTTAAGAATGAGACATCATTTTCTGTAAAAAGAGTAGAGAATTTCTTATCACAGATTTGGGAGACACTGAGCAGATTGTGGTTGAGCTGTTCCACAAGATTGACTTCATCAAAGGTCAATGTACCACTGGATACCTTGCCTTGTTTCGTGATTTCTCCTCCTATGTCACCAGCAAAGGAGACATGTCCGCCGTCGAATGGTTTGATGTCTAACAACAGGGAGTCATCTCCTGTCATATGTCGGGTGCATCCACTGTCCAAGTACCAAATACTATTGACAAGCTTTCCAGGCTGACCCTACACACATGAACAACTAGTTAGTAAAAGGGCCCTGAGACGCACTTGTCTCGGGAAAATTAAACAGAAAATCACCTAGTTTGTTTTTATGATTCTTAAAAATATAATCTTTTGGAGAATCATAATCTGAAGAACAATCCCTCAAGGAACTTGTGTTAAAATTTCCTCGGTTTTGGAAAGGTTTTCTGGATTGTCTTCGCTTTGGTTTGGACTTAACGACAAAGTCCTCGGTGTGTTTCTTGTTGAAACCATTTGAAGGGTTCTTTGGCGTTTCAGCTTCCGAACCCTTTGCTAACCTGTTTCGCTCTCTTTGGGTTAGCCAAAATGGTTTTCTTGGTTTTTGCACTTTTTCAGATTTTGAATTTGTCTCACTGGCAGATGAGTGAGTTTGGTGAGTCATTTTCTTAGGTCTGAGATCAACCTTAGGAAATGCCTGACCAAACGCACTTCTTGAATCTCTTTGTTGCTTGTGAGAGTTCTTGCAATGTCTTGCAAGATGAGACAGATTACCACAAACAAAGCAACATTTTCTTTGGTTGCATTTATAAACATCTTGATGACTGAGATATGTGGGATAAAGTGATGTAGTCGGGTTAACATGTCTGTAACCTGTATCTGTCTGATAATTTTGAACATTTAAAAATTTTGAAGCAAAATAATTTGAATGCCTAGGTTTTTGTTAAGAGTAGTAATAGGCACTATCAAACTGATCATAATATTGAGAACTGTTGTTATTATTTGTATTTTGGGAAAATGAGGTTTTCTTAGGTGGCACATATTTTCGGGAACTGCTTGGTTTTTCATTTACAAAATTTGATTTCTGATTTCTCAAATTCTCAACATGATGATCAATGATGAGCAGCTAGGACCATTCTGTCCATCAACCTTAGCTTCAATTGTTTCATCAAAAACTGTTTCACACTCTAAATCAGATGAAGAACATTCACTTTCATTACAAACATCTTTACAACTTTCATCACTAGAAGTTTCACAAAATACAGCTTGTGATCCAGTCATTAGACTTCCTAACATAGATTCACAAACTTTATTACAAACTGGATTGTTAATAGTTTTAGTTAAATCCACACAAGACTCAAAACGTGGTTCTAACTCAGAAAAATGTTTACTCAGTGACTACTCCAAAGTACTCATCATCTGTTGCTCCACAAGAAACAACATTTATCTCAACCGAGAATTAGTCTGCTTCATCTGGTTGCAGTTCATTTCAAAAGGCAGTCGATAGTGCGGTTGAACAAGCATTGAAGGCTCATGGGATAACCTCATCCTCAAAATCTCAGCCAAGTTAAAGTTCAAGCTACTGTGAAGCTTTCCTAATGCTGAATGACTCAAATGTCTCACTGGTTCATGCATTCCTATCATGGCATGAAGATTTGATGCAGGGAAACTATTGCCTCCATAATTTGAGATTGGAGATCTAAAAGACATAAATCAAAAGGATCTCGAGAAGATGGATATCAAGTATCAGATGGGTATGGCAGTTCACAGAGCCACAAACTTCATGAAGACATACGAGAAAGACAGCTTCAAGGATTCTGACAGGAAGATGATTGGCTTTGACAAAGACAAGCTTCGATGCTACAACTGTGGTGATATGGGTCACTTTGCAAGGGAGTTCACAAATCCTCCCAAACCTGCAAACGACATTCTTGTGACAGAGGTGACCGATGAAGAAAACAGCAAGTCAGCCGGGAAGAAGCATGAAGTGCACAAGCCAAGCGGTTCAACTCCAAGAATAGGAGGTCATGCACACAAGGGTAACTCAAGCTCAACCTCAAGAGCCCTTGTCTCTCAATTAGAGGTCCAAACTGTGGATTGGGATGATCAATTTCAGGAGCTGAACAATCCTCTCAACATGGCTGGCATGGCTTTCTCTTCCAACCATGAAGCTTCTTCATCTTCTGCTGCAAGTTCTTATGCATCACCCATCGATGAGGTAAATCACAATCTTTGCTCTCAAGCTTGCATAAATAAGGTTACATATTATAGATATCTTCAGGACGAAGTTTTGAAAGAAAATGCAAGACTTCGACAATTAAATGCTGAATATGTAAAGGTTGACAAGATTTACGTTGAGAAGATTGAAACTCATCGTGATGATGTGGGAAATCTTAAACTTAAAATTTTTCAAAAGGAGCATGACATTATATATTATGAAAACATAGTTAATGAATTAAAAGATGAAACTTGATGCTTCTGATAAAAAGGAAAAAGAAAAACAAGTTGAAAGATTTGAAGCATCATCTGAGAAATTGAGAAATTAGATGATCTTATTGGAGCCAGAGAAGTACTAAAGTGAAAGCGGTGCTGGGGTACGATTACATTGCCATACCACCATCTTTTAATGATAACTACACCAGTTTGCCCCACTTTAGCTATAATACTTCTCCCGAGGAAGAAATGTCATATGGTGTTGGTAGAATACCAAAACCTGTGAAATTTGTTCCTGCGGTACCACAAACTGTTGCTCCAGTTCAATCATTTGATAAATCTAACTTCAATGTATCTTGTGAAGCAGGTGATGTAATCAATGGTGATTGTGGGAAGGGTAACTTGGGTTGTAAGCCAAATGGAGAGTTAGAACCACGTTTTGAGTCTTGTGTGGATCTAACTAAAACTATTAACAATCCAGTTTGTAATAAAGTTTGTGAATCTATGTTAGGAAGTCTAATGACTGGATCACAAGCTGTATTTTGTGAAACTTCTAGTGATGAAAGTTGTAAAGATGTTTGTAATGAAAGCTCAATGCTTGTTTAACCGCACTATCGACTGCCTTTTGAAATGAACTGTAACCAGATGAAGCAGACTAATTCCCGGTTGAGATAAATGTTGTTTCTTGTGGAGCAACAGATGATGAGTACTTTGGAGTAGTCACTGAGTAAACATTTTTCTGAGTTTTGCTAATAAATGCAGCTGGCATAGATGAAGCAGTACTCACCCCAGCTTAATTCAGAGAACTCAAATGATTGTTCATTCTCATTTGCTCGTCCATTTCAAACGACTTGATAGTAGAAATCAAATCTGTGTTTGTCATGGCATTTAGATTAGTAGTTCTCTTGATTTTCACAGTGTTGGTGCTCCAACTATATGGTAAAGAATTCATTAACTTGTGATTGACCTTAGAGTTAGTGATGTTGACACTTGCAGCTCTGACTCTTACCATTAGCTTCTCAAATCTCTTCACCAAGTCCAACACAACTTCACCTTAACGATGGTTGAACATATTTAATTCTTCTTTCAATAGGGCTTTCTTGTTTTCTCTAATTTCAACATTTCCATCAACCTTCTCAACAAAAGCATCCCACAAACCCTTGGAACTTTTGTGTTCACGTAGAGTCTAAGTAATCTCATTTGAAAGACAAACAGTTAAAGTGAGATATGCTTTCTTGTCTTGTTCTAACAAGTCCCTATCATTTTGATCATAATTTTCAGGAGTGTTTAGTTGTTGCCTAGCTTGAGTAACAGTCACGGGAACATGGGGACCTTGTTCAAAGCATCTCATTAAGTCAGAGTCAATCAACGAAATAAAGTTCATGAACCTCCATTTAAAGTCGGCAAAGTTATCATCTAAGGTCACGTACTTTGGAGGCTTTGTAGGTGTTCCCACTTGGTTTTCTAACAACAAATACCCCTTCAACAACTCAGAATCAGTGCTCGTCATGATCTCAGCAGTCTTAAACACTTAACAGTTCTTAAAAAGCTTAAAATTCTAACACATACAAGAATTTCGCTCGAAAAGGCATATGCGAAGCGAAAAATTTGTTCCAAGCGAAGCAAAAAGTGCTGATGAACAGTGATGCAAAGCGAAACTGTGAACAGTGACCCAAAGCGAAACTGTGAACAGTGATGCGAAGCGAAAAAATTGTTTGTGAAGCGAAATTGATGTGCGATGGGAAAAACCTTTCCAAGCGAAGCGAAATAGTCTCGAGCAAAGCGAAACTATTTCAAGCGATGCGAAAAAGTGAAGCGAAGCGAAAAGCTATGAGATGCGAAAAAGTTGTCTTCTGGAAGCAATCTTTCTTGGGATCTGTCCACCTAACCTTGTCAGTTCTAGTCAAAGGTTGGTACAATGATTTTCATGCCAGGCGATGCGAAAATCTTACTTATCATGTTTTGAAGAATTTTTAAACCCGTAACATCAGTTTTAACACTTTTAAACACACAACTTTTAGATTTAAGGTTAGTACACTTGTTGTTTTTACCAAGAACAATTTCTAAGACATTTTTATGAACTTTTGAAGCCGATTCTTTTTGTAGTTTTTTCTTGTTTTTGTGGTTTCTTGCAAGAACTCTTCTTTTCCTTTTTTTCTCAAGATCAAAACCCAAGGTTGTGATCCAAAAACTCTCAACTAGTGAGCCGAAGCTCTGATACCAATTGTAGGTCCCGAGACGGGTGGATCTAACAACGTGTCTTGGATCAACCAAACTTAGTGCTAGCGGAAATCACACTAAGTCACCTAAGAGGTCTCGGATCTTGAGAGCTATTTCGGGTAGAGAGAAAGAGAAAGCTAGAGAGAAAGTAGTGTGTGAAAGCTAGAGATTTTAGCAAAAGGTCTTTCTTTCTCATGGCATGCTCCCTATTTATAGAGGAGCATGCATGAGAAGTTATATTATTTCCAAGTGCCCAATGGGCTTGTTTACATTTTCCCTTGGGCCTATTTCCCTTGGGCCTAAACATACAAATGGAACAATAAAGCCCAGTACATACAAAAGTTCAATACAAAAGACTAAATACACAAAAGGGACCTAACACTCATCATAAACTTGTTCTAACCGGTGAGCTACCATGTCAGAAAACAACAACTCAAACTTCAGTAATGAAGATTTTACAACTCAGCTTGCAAAGTTTCTCGGCACCTACCTCAACACCCAAACTGAGAATCAAAAACAAACCCTTTCAAATAGCTTGAAAATCAGTCTCAAACTAAACAATCAAAACTATGCTCTTTGGGCTCCAATGATTCGAGTTGCTATTGGGGGCAAATCTAAAAATCTGCTTAGCCATTTATCCGAGAAATCATCTCCACCAAATCCAGCCGATAAAGAGTATGAGCAATGGGAACATAACGATTTAGTCGTGTTCTCGTGGCTTATACAAAATATAGAACCCGCACTTGCTAGCACTCCTACAGAATTTCCCACCGCAAAGTCACTATGGGACGCATTAGTGGTGACTTACTGCAGTAGGAAAGACAATTTTCAAACCTTTAACCTCCGACATGACCTGTTAACCGGTGAAGCGGGTGCGTATGCAGATGTGAGAAAGGAGATGGCACACCAACGAATTCTTGAAATCAACTCAAATTCCTCCTCACGACTTGGCGTGGCGACAGGATTGGCTACCGATGTGTGGGTTGAATCCGACAAGGGGAGAGCGGCGGCGGCTGTTTGCGGCTCTAAGGTTACCCACAACAGCGACAATCATCAGAACAATGGAGATTTGAATTTTTTTTTTCAAACCGTTGTATTTCTAACCCTAATTTTCTTGACCCCCATGTTTTAGATTTGTTAAACTATTCCCCTAGAAAAATCCTTAAATTACAAAACGACATTAAAGAATCAAGTATTTAGATAAATTGTTAGAGAAGTTAATATAGTTAAAACATGTGAAAATTTAGATAAATCTTGGATTTTTGACTTTGGTGCTACCGATACTATGACATTTGAATTATCTGACACTATTATGAACTCTAAACCTAAAATAAATCATATAAAAACTACTAATGGGGGGATAGTTCCCGTAAGGGGAGGGGGAACTATTGAGATATCACCCACATTAAAACTTTCAAACTGCCTTTACGTCCTGTCCTTGTCACATAAACTATTATCCATTAGTCATGTGACAAAGGAATTAAATTGCACAATTTTAATGCACCCGACCTTCTGTATCTTACAAGATATTAGGACGGGAGCAATAATTGGATGTGGCACTGAACGTCAAGGTTTGTACTATGTTGAAGAAGTGAATCATCATGGTACCGTAATGTTAGCCCATGGAAATATAAATAGAGAGGCCTGGTTATGGCACAGGAGATTTGGGCATCCATCTATCAATTATTTGCATATTTTATTTCCTAAATTATTTCCTATTAATGAAACACTAAACTGTGAAACTTGTGTATTAGCCAAAAGCCATAGACACACTTTTAAACCAAATAACACAAAATTTAGTTTACCCTTTTCACTTATTCATTCCGACGTTTGGGGACCGGCAAAAATTACCGGCGGGCAAAATTTTCGTTATTTTGTTCTATATGTTGATGAATGCACTCGTATGACATGGATTTATTTTCTAAAACATAAAAATGAAGTTTTTGATAAGTTTACTATATTTTATACCATGATACAAACACAATTTAAAACCAATATCAAAGTTCTTCGATCTGATAATGGGGTGATTTCGTAAATGATTTTATGAAACAATTTTGTCAAACAAAGGGGATAATTCACCAAACATCGTGCTCTCACACTTCCAAGCAAAATGGCACCGTTGAACGAAAACACCGTATTTTACTAGAAATAACTCGGGCACTTCTGATCGAATCACAAGTACCAAAATCTTTTTAGCCAGAAGTCGTTGCTACTGCTACATACCTTATCAACAGGCTACCAACAAAGGCTCTCGATCTAAAAACCCCACTTCAAGCCCTTTTAGAGTTCACCAAACTGCCACCTCCCCTTACACTTCAACCACGAATATTTGGGTGTTATGTTTTTGTCTACATACCAAAAATCAATCGAAGCAAACTTGACCCATGTGCAGAAAAATGTGTATTTGTAGGCCATGGGATCAACCAAAAAGGTTATCGATGTTATTGTCCGACAAAACGTCACATATACACCACTATGAACTGTGATTTCCTTGAAACATAATTCTTTTATACCTCCCAACACAGTGGTGAGGGGGAGAAAGAACATGACACACTGAGGTGGTTAGAATGGGTTCCAAAATGGGCTTCATCATCCGAAGATATTAACCATGGTCACCAAGATGAGTCACTAACCTCACAACACCCTGATGGACCACCAATTAGTGTCCTAGATATTAACCATAGTACCCAAGATGAGTCACAAATCTCACAACACCCTGATGGACCACCAATTAGTGTCCAAGACCCAAATGTTCCCGACATAGAATCCGAAGTAAGTAACTCTCAAAAACTGACTCTTGAAAATATAACTCGTGAAAACGTTGATACAACTAACAATCATGAAGTAGGAGAAGAGCATACGGTGCAAGAAGAACAAAGAAGAACCTGTTGTACAGAGAGATATGTCCTCCCACCAAGAATCAACAGAGGAATTCCTGCAAAGAGATATTTACCAGAAAAACTATCTAAATCCTCCAAATACCCCATCGCTAACATAGCAGAAGCAAACGTATCTAAAGAAGCTAAGGCCTTTAACGCTTCTTTATACACTAAACGAATTCCAAACTCTGTGGAACAAGCTTTAGGATCAAAGAACTGGGAGGGATGCTATGGAAACAGAGATGAAAGCACTAAATAAAAATGATACATGGGAGATATGTGACCGTCCAATAGGAAAGAGACCTGTAGGATGTCGATGGGTCTTCACAATTAAACATAAACCAGACGGAACCATTGAAAGATACAAAGCATGATTAATGGCTAAAGGTTACACTCAAACATATGGGATTGACTACCAAGAAACATTCTCTCCAGTAGCCAAGATGAACACCATCAGGGTCCTTTTCTCAATCGCTGCAAATGAAGGATGTCCGCTTAATCAATTTGACGTTAAGAATGCTTTTCTTCATGGAGAATTAAAAGAAGAAGTATATATAGAAGCTCCACCTGGGTTCACACAAAATTTCAAAGCAAAGGAAGTTTTTTGCTTAAAAAGAAGAAGTATATATGGAAGATCCACCTGGCTTAAACAATCTCCTAGAGCTTGGTTCGGTAGATTAACCCTAGCGATGAAGGGATATGGATTTCAACAAAGCGATTCCGACCATACGCTCTTCCTTAAAACTAGATGTAAACTTGTAACTTGTGTAATCATATATGTTGATGAAATGATTATTACAGAAAACGATGATGAAGAGATGAAAAAGTTGAAAGCAAATTTGTTTAAAGAATTTGAAATGAAGGACCTAGGAAGGCTTAAATACTTTCTCGAATTGAAGTACTAAGATCTAAAAGAGGTATCTTTATATGTCAAAAAAAAATATATTCTTGTTCTTTTAGCTGAGACAGGTATGATCGATTGCAAACTGGCCGATACACCAATAATGGTTAATCATAAACTCCATATGGAAGAAGGAGGCGAATTGGCAGACAAAGGAAGATACCAACGCTTGGTAGGAAAATTAATATATCTTGCGCATACTCGTCCGGACATCGTATATGCAGTAGGGGTAGTTAGCAAATTTATGCATCAACCTCCAAACACTCACATGGAAGCAGTATCAAGAATTATCAGATATCTCAGAGGGACAACAGGCCACAGGGTTTTCTTCAAACCAAATAAACACCTAAAAGTTCAAGTATATACTGATTCAGAATGGGCAGTGGACAAAGATGATGCAAGATCAACATTGGGTTACTTCGCTCTAGTTGGTGAAAATTTAGTTACATGAAGAAGCAAAAGGCAGAAGGTTGTAGCATTATCTAGTGCCGAAGCAAAATTCTGAGGAATTGCACGTGGCGTAGCAGAGGTTCTATGGATACGTAAACTTATGACAGAGATTGGTTTTCTCCAAACCGAGGCTAGTAGAATCATGTGTGACAACAAAGCCGCAATACAAATTTCAAAAAATCCAGTTCAACACGATCGTACGAAGCATGTGGAGGTAGATAGAAACATCATCAAAGAAAAACTCGAAGCTGGGATTATAGAACTTCCATTCGTCCGATCAGAAGACCAACTTGCAGACATTTTAACCAAGGTCGTCAATGGAACAGTATTCAACAATTGTCTTGGCAAGCTAACCATCGGAGATCCCGCTACTCAGCTTGAGGGGGGGTGTTAGAAAACAGAAATAAAATCAAATATTACAAGGGTCAACATCTCCCAATTTAGGCCTAATTGACAGCTTCTAGTAACCGTTATAGGCACCATTCAAGGGATTGAGAAATCTTTTTTTATAGTGTTTCCTTTTATGTTTCAAGCCAACATGTATTATTTATATTCTCCTTTCATTGTAACTTTAACAAAAAAAACAAGCAATATAGAATACAAAATCTCTTATTACCAAGTATATTGATTACATTCATGTTCATTTCAACCCTTTGATTTCTAAAACAACCATTGTCTTGTTTTCATTATCATGCTTGTCTCACCAAGCATCTTATCTTTCTCTATCCCATATCGCATGCCATCAATTCCAAATAACCATAGTATATTATATTGAGATTTACACCATAGTTTTCGTTTAAACCAAGCCTTTTTGCTACTCGGGCCACTTTCCTTCATTCGAGACTTCCTTATTTCCACTTGGACAATTCGCTGCACGATGTCCACGAATATGGCATTTGTAACATTTGATCTTCATATCTTTTGATGCTTTTGATGATTCCATCTTTGCACTTGTTGGACAATCACGTTCAACATCACAATCATCAAAGCATTTGCATTACCTTTGTCACATGTAGCCAATTGATCATTGCCATAATTCTTCTACCAATTTTTCTTTGAATTAGACCCAAGAGACAATCTTGCCACATTCTCTACCCTTTTCTGTTCTACATAATAACGATGGGTTTCCTTTTTTATCCTCCGCTGCCCTACACAAGAACACTGGATCAATTTCCCATTCCTACTATGTTCACACTTTGAACATGATTCTGAATCACAATCCGAAATAAAAGAGGGTTGTGGTAACGGATTGTAACTAGTTTAACACCTGTTCGGTGGACGGGCAACCGGGTATTGTTTTATGACATAAGTATTTTGTTTCTTTGCATTCTAATTCAAAACATTATTTGTTTAAAGAGGAGCTAAGCGAAAAAGAGGACGCGTATGTAGGTCAAGCAAATTAGCCGAAGTGTCAAAAGTGGTCAAAATCCAATAAAAAGAATGATGTAGATAATTTGTCTAAAAATAATGTCCTTTTACATCCAAGCAAAGCACGACCCCACTATCATATGCTGTCTTTATATTGCTACGCCTGCACAGATCGAAGTGTCACCTTCCGCATTGGAACCAAATTGTCACCATACCATGCATCAGCAGAAGTGCGTTCTGTGACATTCATCATTACAGGATACCCCAAGCACCCCAGTTCAGATCCATTCTTGGTACATTTTTAAGAACATATGGATCGCAATAAGGTATACTTCCATGAGAAGCAGGCAAGCCGTATTTGTATGAACTCATGTTCATTGACCAATATGTGCACTCCCGGATACAAATAAACCATAATAATAAGCATTGTTGTCAAATAAGTACACAGGTTTTGCAATAAGACATGTAATGAATAATGAAACAACCTGACCATACATGTTAACAGCATATTCAGCAGCTATAAACAAATGTTATCGGATTTGCTTCAAATCCCTCATGATAAAACCAATATCATTATAAATCATAACTGTATGCTCGTATAGTTGATTTTCCTCTTCACATAACTAATATGAACAACTCCCAACAATCGCTCATCTTGAATTCAAATTTATGTTTTTGTGTTCCACATGCAAGTAATCATCATATGCCTTTATAAACATCATAATGAATCTATTCTTCTGATGTGGTGATAATAAAAAAAATATTAATCATTTACTGGCTAACTTTTTCTAGTTAATAGAAACCCTTTGAAACATTCGATTTCGACACATAACCCGTTAATAAAGAATATTGGTTTGGCCTGTAACCCATTAATGATACCAAATCTATCTACATGTTACGGGGATAATTTTGACCCGCTAAATAATCCGTCAATAATTAAAAGCTTAACTTTTACTCGTTAATAAAAACATTTTGAACCCCTCAGCTTCGATACGTAGCCCGCTAATAATACCTTTTGACCTGTTCTTGAAATACACAGTTTCGACACATGACCCGTTAATATTACCAAACCTTTAAACGTTGCTAGGATAATTTTGACACGTTAATAACGAACACTGTTATGCCTCGTAGCCCGTTAATAATACCAAATTTCTAACCCATTACGGGGATAGTTTCGACCAGTTAATAATAAAAAAAATATTATCCGTTTCTGGGTTAATTTTACTCATTCGGTTTCTATACGTAACCAGTTATAATACCAAGCCTTCACACGTTATTGGGATAGTTTTAACCCAGTTAATAACGAATATTGTTTTGTCCCGTAACCAAGATAACTCTAACCCGTTCATAACAAAGAAAAATATTATTCGTTTCTGGCTTAACTTTACTTTTTAATTAAACCTTTTGACCCGATATTAAAAAAACCAGCTTCGAATCATAACCAATAAACAATACCAAACATTTAAACATTACCGGGATAATTTTCACCCGTTAATAACGAATATCGTAATGCCCAGTAAACTGTTAATAATACCAAACCTCTTACCCGTTACCGGGATAATTTTGACCTGTTAATTAACTCATTAATAATATAAAAAAGTGTACAACCGTTCCAGGTTAATCTTATATTCTCGTTAATAAAAACCATTTGACCCATTCTTGAAAAGCACAGTTTCAGCACGTAACCCATTAATAATACCTTATTTTTAGCTTCACAATTCCATCTTTAATTTCTTCATCACCTACAATGGCATCCACAAGATCCCAAACTCTTTAGCTCGGTTAACATTTTATTCACCATGAACTCTGCTTTCAGCTTTGCATCCCAGCACATACTCATCAGTGTAGCTGCTAAAGACAAGCCATCCCCTAGTATGTTCACTAAACCCTGTATCTCATTGGCTCGAACCACCTATGAATCACACACAAAATGTTTTAAAATGACACCCAAAACAGGATACAAAATAAATAATGGACCTTTGTTTTTTCTTTTACTGGTGCTTTGTATTTTTTGTTTTCTTCCATTATTGCAAATACACGTTCTATTATAAGTTATGAATTCGTTTTTATCTATGTTATTAAGATTATATATCCCCTGTACATTCCCAGTGCAATCAATATATGGTTGAGGTCCCTCCTTATAAACTGGAGCAGCTTTAAAATAAAATGTAGTACTTGTGTAAAACAGTAAAATGCTTCAAATTTAATTATCTTTTCAATATCTTGGAAAGGAAAAAGTGTAGAGCATGTAATACAAACCAGCCACCTTGCCTCTACCATCATCAAAGACTGCCACCTCAGCGGGTGAGAAATAATTATGCAATTTGTCAACCATGAGCTCAAATCATCAGCTTTCTGAATAAACTCCAAATTCTCCATTTGATCACCTAATCAAAACAATCACCACTGACCACACACAATGCAAATATCATATTTGAAATATAAAATCCATACATTTGTTTATAGAAAATCAATGAATTCCTCAGTGAAACACTAACTTGGGGAATATATCAAACACCAGGTGATATATTCAAAAGAAGTGACATAAAAAATCACAAAATCGAGTTTAAAAAAAAAACATATAAACCGAAGTTAATTTGATACAAAGCAAATCGATGTTACCAGTTTCTATAAAGGCCTTCATCTTCTCATGTATCCTGGGTACAGCAAATCAATCTAGATGGAACTTGGAAGCAATAAAGCAAACTTTTTCATGTTAAATTATGAACCTTGGCTAGTTCGTTTTAAAGTGTCGGATGTTGGAACTTGCGGCATTCTTATTAGCCATCACATCTACAACAAATCTGTAACAGTTTTGAAATTCGTAGCAGATAAATTGATTAAAAGCAATAAACTGGAATACCTGAGTTTCGCAATCAGTTCATCGGGGTCAATTGACTCCACCGATGAAGAAGTGACACACGCCAGGTGTTCGCCGGAGAACATAATTCTATCCTTAATCCAAATACAGAATCGCTCAAGGTATGCGTAATCATCAAAATCACGCCTAACAACTTCAATTCTGCTTCCATGGCGGAATTGGGGAGAAATTCAATGGACCGATTGGTGTATATGTGATTCTGGTATGCGATGATTGACGGAATGAAGGTTTAATTATATCATAAGATTGAAGATCAATTCGTGCAACTGTGATTGTTGTACCCACCGTATAAAGAGGAATATATATGTGTTAAGCAGAAAGCAACATCATTCTTATCTCCATCAACAATTTTTTCTTCAGTTCTTGGATCAACCGACTCGAATGCTCTTCCTATTTTATCAAAATCATAGAAATAGAAACCTAGACAACGAATTAATCGAAAATCGTTGATGATTTAATGTACCTATTGATGAGTGATGAGGGACGTTATCCGCGACGTGGGGGAGGAAAAAGGGAGAGCAATCAAAACCGTCGGAGTGCATGAAACCCCCATTAACTATTTTAAATATTAACTTTAATTTAAATAAACTAACGTAGCAGCCATTTTGAACAAGCATTGTTATCCAATATTGCCCGAGTAGTAAGTCTGGATCCTGGACAAGAGTAGTGGTGTAGCCAAATAGTAACTTAGCTCGACTAGGCTCAAGCTCAACTTGTTTTGACGTACTCGAGCTCGAGCAGGGCTCATTTTGAGCGCTTTTCTAAAGCTCGAGCTTTACACTACGGTTGTTAAGGCTCTACGAGCACAAACGTGTTGGGTTTGTAGACCTTGTTGGCCCGGTTTATTATATGAAGTCAAAAGAGGAGACGGGTGTGGGCGGTCGGGCCCAAGCCCGGCCCGGTTTAGATTTCTTGCATAATAATTTACTAACCCTAGTTCAGTCTCTATATAAACAACATTATGTACTTGTAATATTTGGTCACTCAATAAAGATATACCTAGTTGCCACCCGTGGACGTAGGTCAGTTTAGACCGAACCACGTTAAATCCTCGTGTTCGTTTATTGCTTTCGTGTCGTGTTCGGTTTCGTGTGTGCGTTTAATCCTAACAAGTGGTATCAGAGCTTAGGTTCGGATCACACGAAGAACACGTAGAGTCGCTCGTTACCGCCGCATTAGAATCGGTAAGGGTCGGCAGATAATTAACCGCTGCCACCGAGTTTTGTTGCTGCCGCAACAAGTCATCGTCAGGGTTTACGGCCGCCGTCGCTGTCCGACGTACTGAGTTGAGGTTCTGTTTGAAAGTACTTGAGCACCGCATCGCCACCACCGCGACCTCTCTTGTTTACTCGGTCAGATCCAGAAATCAAAGATCGTCACCGTGGACTCTAAGGCAGGTGTCTAGCGTCGCTGAGTTCTTGATTGTCTGTTCGACCATAGCTTAGAATTGGCGAAGTTTAGTTTTGGTAGAGAACCTGTGCGTTTTCGGAGTTTTGAAATTCGCTATTGTTTCGAGCAGAGACAATACTTGGGATTGAACAAAGTGAAAAGGAAGCTGAATTATTATTTTTTCTTGGAGTTCGTTGCTATCAAGAAAAAGTAAAGGAATATTTTTTCCTTTGTTGCAATCCGTATAACGTAAAAGAAAAAACAAGTCTTTTTTAGTTTTTTCTTTTGTTAATTAACCGAGAGAATTATTTGGGTCAAGAGCAATTGAATCAAGATCCTATTTTTGAAGAACAGTTGTTAAGTCAGAAGAAGCGTTAAAGAAACTTAGAACCAGTACCAACCGCGTTTGTCAGGTTTTATCGTTTCAGTTTAAAGTTTCAGTTTTCTGATTTTTAGTTCGTTATTCCGCTGCACGTTTAAAATAGGTTGATTTTTTAACAGAGTTCAGTAGAACAATCGTTAAGTTCAGGCTCGTGTTGCTGTGTCTGTCTCTGTTTTATCCAGTTTTTCGTTTTAGTCATTGCCATGGCAGAAGACGGAAAGGTTTCGATACAGAAGTTTGACGGACAGAAGTTTGGTTGGTGGAAGATGCAAATTGAGGCACTACTTTGTCAGAAAGACTTGAATGTAGTGTTTGAGGATGAAAAACCAGAAAAGTTGTCAGAAGCAGATTGGAAGAAGTTAGACAAGAAAGCTAGGGCTTGTATTACTTTTTCGTTGTCGGAAGATGAGGCGTTTAACATCATGAAAGAAACCACAGCACGTGGTATGATGGAGGCGCTATCCAACATGTATGAGAAGCCTTCGGCAGCGAATAAAGTCTATCTTATCCGAGAGCTAGTGACAACAAGAATGAAAGAGGGTGGGTCAGTTACAACTCATATCAATAATCTTAATTCGATCTTGTCCCGCTTAGTGTCAGTTGACATTAAGTTTGATGATGAAGTTCAAGGCCTCTTGTTATTATCCTCTTTGCCCGACAGTTGGTCGCAAACAGTGACTGCAGTTTGTAGTTCGTCTACAAATATTACTTTCGATGGGATTCGAGATCTGATTCTGGGAGAAGATTCAAGACGCAGAAGTTCAGGTGAATCATCAGGCAATATGCTAGTCACAGAAGGTAGAGGTAGGGGAAAACAGCGAGGCAGTGGGAGCAGGAAGAGGAGTCAGTCTAAGACTCGTAAGGATATTGAATGTTGGGGTTGTAAAGAGAAAGGACACTTCAGGAATCAGTGTCCGAATGGTAAGAAAGAGGTGAACGTTACAGAAGACGACACAGATGACGGGGTCAGTAGTGATGAGGCTTTGGTTTGTAGTGTTGAGAGTAGCGTTGATGCTTGGGTGATGGATTCTGGTGCATCGTTTCATGCCACTCACTGTAGTGAAACGATGAAGAATATTAAATTTGGGGATTTTGGAAAGGTTCGACTAGCGAATGATGATATTTTAGAGGTTACAGGTATGGGAGACGTTGATTTGATAACTTCAGCCGGTACTTCTTGGACTTTGAAAGACGTGAGGGTTATTCCAAGTTTGAAGAAACGTTTGATTTCAGTTGGGCAGTTGGATGACCAAGGGCACGATGTTAAGTTCGGGAATGGGCAGTGGAAAGTAGTCAAAGGGAATCTCGTTGTTGCTCGTGGCAAGAAAATGGGTTCGTTGTATATGGTCGATATGTCATCGAAAGGAGTGGATCCAGTTTTGGTGAAAAACAAAATCCGGTTCACAGAATCTCGTGGGCAGAAGAAGGTTCGTTTTGCAAGTAACAAACCCAGAGCCAAAGTGAAGATTCAGGATGAACGAGCTAGGAAGGTTAAATCAGTTGGGGGACATCGTGACAGTGGGAGCACAGATCGTTGTTGCTCGTGGATATGGTCGATATGTCATCGAAAGGAGTGGATCCAGTTTTGGTGAAAAACAAAATCCGGTTCACAGAATCTCGTGGGCAGAAGAAGGTTCGTTTTGCAAGTAACAAACCCAGAGCCAAAGTGAAGATTCAGGATGAACGAGCTAGGAAGGTTAAATCAGTTGGGGGACATCGTGACAGTGGGAGCACAGATCGTGTTTTAGTTACAGTTCTAGGTCGACAGTGGATTAAGAAAACCAGTATTTCAGCTGTAAAAGTCTCTCCAATGAATTACTTGCTGAATATGGAGAGTGTTTGTTCTCAGGTTATCTCAGGATCCGGTAGTTCGTTACAGTGGGAGCCGGTAGGGACAGAGAACGGGTCAGGGGCAGTTTCAGCCATGACTGACGTGTTGGAGCTCCGGGGAGCTTCAACGGGCCTTCAGGTTAATTGATGAGAAGGCGTGGCAACTAGAAGAAGTTTAATGTTCAGATTACAGAAGTACAATCAGGAGTGCAGACGAGAGTACTCAAGGCCTCCGAGTGGGAGATTGTTGGGTTCGTAGGCCTTGTTGGCCCGGTTTATTATATGAAGTCAAAAGAGGAGACGGGTGTGGGCGGTCGGGCCCAAGCCCGGCCCGGTTTAGATTTCTTGCATAATAATTTACTAACCGTAGTTCATTCTCTATATAAACAACATTATGTACTTGTAATATTTGGTCACTCAATAAAGATATACCTAGTTGCCACCCGTGGACGTAGGTCAGTTTAGACCGAACCACGTTAAATCTTCGTGTTCGTTTATTGCTTTCGTGTCGTGTTCGGTTTCGTGTGTGCGTTTAATCCTAACAAAACGATCTTCCCAAACAAAGCTCGGCTCGAACTAAATGATATTTAATTAAGGCTCGGGCTTTATCAGACTCGGCTTGTTTCAAGCCTTTTGTTAATTGGTCAAATAATTAAATAATTTCAAAAGTGAGACCCGAATAAAGACAATGCAAAAGGCCCCACAGTTTTGATTTTGGTGTTGCTTAGGGGTGCAAACGAGCCGAGCTGAACCGGTTCAGCTCGAGCTCGGCTCGTTTAACTTTCGCAGAGACCAGCTCGTATAATCCACTAGGCATGTTTAACTTTCACAATACCAGATATTATATAAACATTATATTTTATAGTCATAGATATATCAATTATTTATGAACTGAAACATATATTATATAAACATTTGATTTTGTCATCCAGCCAGCATTTTTTCCATATTTGGCCTAAGAGAAAGCAGATGCATATTTGGGAGGCCTATAAAGTAATTTCAATAGTTGTGTGGCTTAATAAAATTAACGGTTGTAAAAACTCTGATCGCTTAGCCACCGTGCCAAGTAATTAGCATTTTCGGTAGCAAATTTGCTAAATCGGTCGCTAAATTTGCTACTGTTTTTTTCTGGTACCAAATTTTGGTAGCAATTGCTCAATATATGGACACGTAGACACAAATTCAAAAAATCTGCCATAAATGAGGAAATAAATGAGGACATTAGAATACCTACTGAGTTCTGGACAACGTCAGTAAAAGAAAGTATATTAGCCATTCTGCCAAATATTGTTTTTCCTGCAGTTTCCATCAAAGTTTTGGTTTTGTATTGTAAGGATAGCACGTATTATAGACCGAGGACAACCTCAGCCATGGTAGGACGGTTCTTCGGATGGTTATCCAAACATCTTTCTACTATTTGTGCATACTGCTGCAAGCATTTTCTGGATAATTCATGCCTTATATCAGAGTCAACAATACCCTTCAAACCACTTGTTTTGATAGTCTTTATACCATGCTACTAATCCCTAATCAAGACTGTCATCCACTGCCCTCTTCCAACACAACACCTCCAGCAATACCACCCCAAAACCCCAAAAGCATACACATCAGACTTCCTCGTTAGCCTTCCAGTGGCAAAATAGTTTGGATCGAAATACCCAAAAGTGCCTTTAACAAGAGTGCTGACATGGGTCAGTGGTTGAATCTTTGTGCTTATTTTAGACCGCCCAAAATGGGAAATCTTAGCATCCCAATTTTCATTTAACAAAATATTGGAGCTTTTCACATCTCAGCGCAGTGGCGGACGCAGAAATTTTTTTCACAGGGGTCGGAAATTTTTTGGGTCGGTAATTTATTGACTATCTCTATATAATTTTTTTCGGACATGGTTGAGGATAGGAATTTGTGGAGAAGTAGAATTAAAGTTAAGGATTTTTAGAGAGAATTGAATACCTTAGGGCCTAGACTTAACTTATTTAGGTCACATACCATAATGGTATTTCCCTTACATATATTATTATTATTATTATTATTATTATTATTATTATTATTATTATTATAATTATTATTAGCTTTTATATAGCTGTTAAACTGTGATCTTATTATTAATATTATTATAATTAGTAGTAGTTTTTATATAACTGATAAACTTTGATTTCCTTTATTTTGCTTCATACACATGTACTTAGAGCCGAGGGTCTCTCTGGAATCCACCTCTTTATTCCTTTGGATAGAGGTACGGTGTGCCTACATCCCACCCTCCCCAGACCCTACTTATAGCTTTGCTGTCGGTGGGATTTTACTGGGCATGATTGATTGATTGATTGATTGATTGTGTTTTTCGGGTCAGGTAATCGGTAAATAAGATTTTTTTGCTCTGGTTCGGTCATTCCAGTCGGGTCAAATCGGGTCGGGTCATACACAGAAAAAGATGATCATACAAAATATCATGTAACCTAAAAAAGTACGTGAAGCTTCATTTGAAATGTATCGTTAAAATACAAAAATATCTAAAGTTGTTTTCTATAAGTTTTTATATTTTGAAACCTAACCAAATATCATTTAGTTTGACATTAATAAGCAAGCCTTTCTCAATGAAATAAATAAAAATATTATTTAAATCTTATCACCCATTTAGTTACGCAAATTTGACTTCACGTACTTCGTCGCCAAAACATCTTTTAAAGCTTGCGGTTATGACGGATAATACGAGAACTAACTTCAATAAACGATGTATATAGAAAACCGAAACATTTTCTTTTAAGATTAAAGCTCTAAATTCACTGAACTTGTGACATCCGTGGCAAAATCGAGTATAACTTGGTACTTGTTTATCGAATAAGCGATTAACCGCTTATTGCGTAGCGAACAAACGATTAACCGAACTGGTCTGGTTATGACTCAGATATCTCGAGGGGCCATCTATAAGTGATATATGTCTATTATAAGCCAACATATTGATATTAAGGCTTTAGTATGACAGCAAACTAGTTGAATGAAAACATGCTCGTTTAACTACCCGCTATGGATTTAAACGCGAAAGATAGTTCCGAAACAAGCATTGTATCATCCGTTAAGCCGAAAAAGATTTACCAAACACTTGATGGAGATGTTTTAAGCGTTCTATGAAAATATTTTCGGTTTTTACAAACAAATAGTATGTTTTTCTAAATTAACAATAAATTAGCCGAAGAACACTTGTTTTCGCGCTGTTTGTCGTATCCGAGAAAGTTTTCGCACCAAAAACCGAACCCGAAATAAATTTGGCTCGGGATTTTACGTCGGGGCATGCAAAACGAGGTAGTGGAATAGAAATTGGGTCCAAGGGGGGCCAAGTGTTTAGCTGCCGCCACCTTTGACCACAACACATTTTGGTGTTTACTTCACACTGAAGTTATTATGTTATGCTTTAACATTATTTATTTTACAAACTTCTGGAGCATATCTCTGCCCTTCCTCAAGTCACTTAAAACCTAAGGTAACTATAAAGATTTTGAACATGTAAATTTTATTTGATCGTGTTTGAAATTATATAAACGTAGTTTGATTGGAAAAAATCATTCCTAACCATGCAAAAATCCTAAAAATGGTCCAAAAACATATTTTGATCCTACACATGGTTAGGAATCATAATCATACTCTTTCTTGGCCATAAACACGGATTAGAGGTTTAAACGGCGTTTTTACGGTTCAAAAGTTCGGTTTAGAACCCTAACCGAAACCCTAACTTTCATGGCTGGTCTCTTGATGATACATACTTGTTTTGTGATATAGGACCTTTACCTAGCTTACATAGAAGCACAAGAACCCGAAAACTTGATTAAGAAAGCGAAAACGAACCAAAACCGCAAAGGTAATACCGATTTACTCGACTACGGGCTGTTTAGGATTCCATTGTGATGTGCATATTTTTAGTCTACAAAATTTTACAAGGACATCAGGGAACATATCAATGAGTCCCTGTTCAAATTTGGTAATTTTTCGACCATCCGAGAATATTTGGCAAATTTATTACCGAATTGGCGCATTTATTTGGGAAAAATAGTTAAAATGCTTGAAAAATTAAGAAATTTTGTACGGAACTCAGATTTGATATATTATGATCACATATGAAATTTGGGGTCATTTGGAAAAAGTTAGGCATGTCTTATGCATTTGCGTTGATTCGGATTTTCATAGTCCTTTTCGGCACAAAAATGATATTTGGCAAGGTGGTTAGATTCTGGAATTGCTACAGGTTATTTTGAGAAGTGTTGTGGTCACTCAGGAATTTTGGTGGATTTTTCAGAAATCATTTGGTATAAACGGATGATTTTCGGACTAATTATATCACAAAAAATGATTTTTTTTATTTATAAATCCGTAAATAATTCCAGAAATATTTTTATAAAAATCTACGTATTTTATTTGATAAGTTTCTAAGATTTCATAATCTAAAGATTAACGAATAATTAATTGTGCTAATTTGAATATTAAACACATTTAATTTTTACGAAAACCGGCAAGTTCGTGATTAACGAACTTTTTGAATGTCAGAACATCAAGAGTGATCGAAAAACATATTTTCGGATTAATTATGTAAAAACGAACTTTTTATGAGAAATCCGGACAATTTGGATAGATTGTGCGCGTTTTTCTCCAAATCAAACTAAATAAACGGAAACGAGCCCCGTAACGAATCCAAACCCCTAATACGTGATATTTCTTTATTACTTAATCATTTTATTAACCAACACGTTTACCCAAGTTTACTTCCCCATAACTGTTTTCCAAACGCATAAACGAGCAACTTGGCCCAGCTGGTGAAATTGGAAAGATGAGCCAAGTTCGATTTTAAACATCAGATATTGAACAACATCACAATCTAAACCTACTGACACTTTCTGGGTGTTACAGCCACACCCAGACTACCTATATAGCCCATCTTAGTATAAAGATTATAATAATATTAAAATATTAATATTATTATAATATTAACCATAGGGACTAAGTGATAGCAAGGGAAACGAACCCCGAGCTGGCCTCGCACTGAGTGCCTACAAAACTGTGAGTTTCATGACCCCACCCTTTAAACTGTTTTACAAACTTTTGGGGTGAAAAGCATGTTTATATGCATTATCAATCTGAAAATGGTTCAGAAAGAAAAATACCAGAACGTTCATATATGAAATGTCCCTACAAACATAATGATAAACTACGTGCTGATGAAAGGTGATTATTATCGTGATTTATATATTAAATGGAAATACTACAAATGCCAAAACATAATGAAATCATACGTGACAACCTGTTTATACAAATACGCTATATAATACTAAACACAACAGGTTTGGGAAATAACGTGGTCTGTAATGACCATGGGGATAACGTGGTCTATGAGGATCATGGGACTATAGTGGGCGGAAGGGGAGCCACAATAGTAATAGACTAAAGTTGAGTATGGCCTATGAGCCAAGTTTTGCTACAACTTATAAACTAAAGTTGAGTATGGCCTATGAGCCAAGTTCTGCTGCAACTTATAAACCAAAGTTGAGTATGACCTATGAGCCAAGTTTTACTGCAACTTATAAACCAAAGTTGAGTATGGCCTATGAGCCAAGTTCTGCTGCAACTTATTAAATGAACTATCTTGATTATGACATGAGTGTCAAGAAAATATTGTGATTATATATGTTGTGGGCGGATAGGGGGCCACGGTGATTGGTGATACATGATAAATACTACATTTGTGTTTATGTGTGTGTGCGTGTGTATATATACATACATATATATATATATATATATATATATATATATATATATATATCTACATATATATATATATATCTGTGTATACACATTATGTGAATAGATGTAGGAAATAGTATGTGTAGAAAATACTAATTATTTGTGTATATACTGTGTAATGTATACGTTTACGTGGAACTATTGTGGGCGGAAGGGGGCTATAGTGGTTGAATTTACAGGGAACCGTTATGGGCGGAAGGGGGGGGGGGGAGGCACAATGGTAGATATTACGCTGAAAACGAACGCACATATTACGAACGAATAGTCATGATTTTATCATAATTTCAAATTTTATTATAAACTTATACACATATATATGTGCATAGGATACAGATATACATATATAAACGTAATTACATTTTCTTACATACGCACGTTCCCACGCTATGACTAAGTAGTACGCAGAACTGATTTCGTTAAACTTATGAAACTCACCAACCATTTGTAGTTGACCTATTTTAACGTGTTTTTCAGGTATTCAGAAACATTGAGTAAAGTGCTTATGTGCTATCTGTTTTAGTTGTGATCGATGCTATGTAATCTGGTACATAGTTTTGATTGTGATACCTAGTTTGTAAAAGAAGCTAGAACAATGTAATCTATTGTAAATTAGTTAGTAATGTTTCTTTATGAACAATGTATTTGATACCAGTTGTATCTGTTACATTACCGTTTTACGCTTCCACAAACTGCTTAACGGGGTGTGACAGAAGTTGGTATCAGAGCCATTGGTTATAAAGGATTAGGTTATCCCTTAGGATACCTATAATATAACCGTAGGCTCGATTATCACTAGGAAGGTTTATAATTGTTGGGCCTAGTTATTTGGTTTGTACTTAGTATGTTTATTTTGTTTGGGCTGTGTATGTAAACCGAGATCCATTTGGATCTCGGTGGGCTTTTGGTTAGTATTGGGCTTGAGTGGTTAGCTCCCTATATATATAGAATGCACTGTATAGGGTTAAAGGTTGTTCGTTCACTGGGGATTTTGGCCGTTTAAGGGTTATCATAGACAAGTATTGTACTGTTAGTGCTTAACCACCCGACGTTAATATTAACGTGTGTTTTGAAGCCATTTGTGTGTTTTACGTGTTTGTGTTTGTTAGTGTTCTTGAATCATCTAGCGTTGGATTTCCGCACCAACACCCAGATTGTTGATATCATATTTGTAGTGATCTATATTCGGGACTTACAATTGGTATCAGAGCCTTAGACCTATTCAGGCTCATTATTGTGATATCAAGGATTCAAGATTTTGATCTTTGGTGGTTGTGGTTGGTTTTCCGGTGATACTCTTGTCGGAGAAGGAAAAAGTTATTTTTTAAGTTGAAGATTGACCTAATCTTGGTTAAAATTCAAATCCCAGAGATTTCGGGATTTAATTTGTTACCAAAATTATCTGGTCAAAGCATCTTTGGGTTTCCGCAAAGTTCTCGGACAATTTTCATTATTTTCGGCCATCATTTGGTCGTTCTTGGTGAAATTTGTTGGTTCTTGGCCGAACCTATGTTCTCGGCTACAACTAGTTTTCGGCCACAACAGTTCTCGGCTACAACTAGTTTTCGGCCACAATCAGTTCTCGGTCACACTTAGTTCTCGGTGGCTCAGTAAACTGTAGGCTCTATTTGGGCCTGATTGGTTTGATTTGGGACTGATACTTGGACTAGGACTATAAAAATTTCTGGACTTTAATCAATAAACTAACTTAAAAATGGATCAGTTAACGAACAGCAATGTATCATCAAATGCTATACTTCATCAAGAATTGGATTCCATAATGGGAACAACCACTCGTGTACCTCGTCTATTGTCTCATGAGGGGTTCAGTGAGTGGAAATTTCGATTTGAGAAGTATGTTAAAATGAAAGATGCTAAGATCTGGAGAAGCATAGTTAGAGGACCCCAAATCATCACGTATCAACGTGATAATTCAACTGAGGTTGTTGTGAAGCCTGTTGCACAGTATGATGATGATGATTTTGCTAAAGTTGATGAGGATGAAAGGGCCCTGTCAACCTTAACTATGGCTCTCTCACCTGAGATCGCTTTAAGTTTTAGAGAACTTCAATCTGCCAAGGAGTTGTGGGAGGTGTTGATTGAGGTGTATGAAGGAAATGAAAACATGAAGAGAAGTCACCAAGATTTGTTGTGACAGAAATTTAATATGTTCAATCATGTGTTGGGAGAATTGTTGGAGACACAATTTCAAAGATTCATAGCTCTTGTTACTGAGATGAGATTCGCAAGCATTTATCTGGCAACGTCTGAAATAAACAACAAGTTGGTGAACTCATTACCCAAAAGCTGGGATATGAATGTTACGGTTATCAAGAAGACTAAAGATCTCAACAGAATGTCTATCTCTGAGATGATGGCTACTATCAAGGCATGTGAAATGGACGACCAGCAACGTGCAACGTTGCTTCCAACAATGCTCTTATTTCTCAAGATGGTTTCTCTATGTTCAAGGCCAGTCAGCAACCTCCAACCCAAGGAAACTATCAGATGTTTAAGTCCACTGAGAGCCAACCGTCTTCCATCCCATCTCAACCAACTCCAGTTTTCTTCACTAGACCTGCTCAAAGTGGTCAACCTCAATTGTCTGGTGCTGCTTGAAATCAGATTTCCAGTCAGATTCTCTCCATCTCAAAGGAAAGTCAAGAGAACATAACTTTAATGGCGGGATTCATGAACTGCTACAATGCATTCCTGGCTGGAGATTTGGTTCAACCTGTTGTTGCTGCTGAGCTTGATCAAATCCATCTAGATGATGTTGAAGAAATGGATATCGATTGGCAAATCGCCATGGCAGTGTTTCGGGCCAAGAAGTTCACCAAGAGAACGGGAAGGAACAATTGGAATACGCCAAACAACCAGAAGGTAGGTTTTAACAAGAATACTCTGAGATGCTATAACTGTCACGAGCCAGGTCATCTTGCTCGTGAATGTACCAACCCTGCAAAAGAAGGAAACACAGAAAGGGTGCTGGTTCCAGTGGGTAATGCTAGGGGAGATGTTGGTGAGAGTTCGGGAAATGGTGAAAGGGGATTGATTGCTCAACTGTTCTCTTGGGAGGATCAGATGGCTGCTCTCAACATTGGAAATCAGACCGCAAATTTTGCAAATGTTGAAGACATTGAAGAAGAAAACGCTGCTGAGGAGCAAGTCAAGGAACTTCAATTCGCATTCATGGCATTCACTCCCTCCAGCTCATCTGAGGTAAGCTTTCAACCATGTTCTCTAGATTGTGTTGATAAAATCAACTTATATAAACTCCATAATGATAACTTGATCAGAGACATGGAAAGAGTAAAATCAAAAATATTTTAAACTTAAGAAAAATGAAAAATCCTTCTTAGATAAAATAAAACCATATAAAAAGGATCTCTCTAAGCTTAAGTCCGAATTCAGTATTAAGTGTTGTCATCATCTAGATGCCGAGCAGGAAATTGCTGAATTAACTGCTAAACTGGAAGCCTCCAAATTGAAAATTTTGAACTAAAATGCTAAATTTGAAAAAGCTGAACTTGATTTTAAAAAGTTTGAGGGTTCCAGTAAGGTAGTTAATTCAATGATTGACAATCAATTATGGTGGAAGGAAAAGGAAGGTGAGGGATTAGGATACAGCAAGGTACCTCCACCTTACAATGACAACTATGTTCAACTTCCTGTCACTAAAGAACAGGAAGAAAAGATACAGGACATGAAGTACGGTGAACATGATAAGAATGACGTATCTGATTATGTGAGTGCAACCACCTCAGGAGTGAACGATACTAACGTGTTTACTTCATGTGTAGAGAAAGTAATTGTTGAGGATTGGACTGATGAGGATGATGAAGCTTGTGTTTCGTTTAATAAAGACTTTAATTCTGATGTTACTTTACAACTACCTGCTTTGAATTCTGTTATTCCGACTGTCTGTGTGGGCTTTGTTTTAAAGAGCAACGATTCTTGTGTGGTTGATTCAGTTGAAACTTTAAATTCTGAAAATGTGGTTTCCAATAAAATTGAAAATCCTTAAAAATTAAACAAGTATCTACCACCTAAATTTGTTAAAGAGGGATGCTCTAATGACAAACAAGATGATAAGTTTCACAATGTGAAACATGGTTCTCGCAAGTTTAAGCAAACTGGTCCACACAACCAGTCTAGACAAGGAGTTGCTCAAAATGATTTTTACATAAAGCGACAAACGTGTTTTAACTGTGGCACTCCCGGTCATATTGCCAGAAATTGTCCACATCGTCCATATGTTCCATATTATGGATTTTATCAGAGGAATATGCCCAATATGCCTCAAAATTCATACAGGCAAAGAGTTAGGCATCATACGGCTAATCCCTTTGACGGTGATTGGAACCGAAACACATCTGGCAGGTTTAGTCCTCATCAGTCCAAGCCTAACATGTCTCGGAAAAGGGGTGGAAACCATGTTTCTACTTCAAAAAGTAACTCGATTTCTAAACTTCGGCCTGTCGGGAGAACAAATTCGTCTGTTCCCTCTACACGCAAACCAGAGACTAAACCATCCATTCGTACAAACAACAGTAAATCTTAAAATGGTAAATATAAATGGATGCCTAAGTCTCCGGAAAAGAAGGTTTCTTCTTCCATATTAGATAATCGAGAAGATATGTCATGGCAGCCCGTAACTAGTGTAGATGAGTCAGGTGTACCCAGTGTCACAATGGACTGGGTGCCAAAATCTAACTAATCCCGCACTTTGTTCAGGAACAGCTATGGATGAATACCATCAGACCGTGGTATGTTGATAGTGGCTGTTCCAGGCACATGACAGGAGACATTTCCCAGCTACACGACATTCAAACTTTTAACGGTGGGTATGTGTCCTTTGCGGGTGGAGAAAAGGGAAAGATCACACAGAAGGGTACTGTAAGTAACAGTATTCTAAAATTTGAAAACGTAAATTTTGTTCCAGAACTGAAGCATAGTTTATTGAGCGTGTCACAAATCTGAGACAAAGGGTTTTCAACTCACTTTACTAAGAAAGAATGTTTGGTTTTAAAACCTAGTATCATGATACCAGAAGACTGGATTCTTGTTCGATCACAACATGCTTATGTGATCGACATGAACAAATATGTTCCTGATGAAATAACATGCTTGTTTTCAAAAGTGTCTGAACATAATGCAATGCTTTGGCATCGTCGTCCTGGTCATGCAAATGTGAAAAATCTAAACCAATTTGCTAAAAATGATTTGGTATGTGGATTACCCGTTAAGGATTTTGTTACCATTGAAAAGTGTGTGGCTTGTGCTCTGGGCAAGAATCATCGTAAATCTCACAAGCGAAAACTGATTAACACCATCTCCTCAGTTCTTCAGCTATTGCATATGGATCTTTTTGGTCCGGTTCATGTTTTAAGTCTCTCTCACAGTTCTTATTGTTCTGATGATTACTCACGTTTTACTTGGGTGTTTTTCTTGTCCAATAAGAGTGAAACTACAGAGCTGATCAAGAGATTCGTGGTGCTTATGGAAAATCAGTTGAATTTGAAGCTGAAAGAAATTCGTTGTGATAATGGTACGGAATTCAAGAATGCATCGTTGAATCATTTTTATTCTGAGAGGGGAGTGCTTCGTCAGTACAGTTCAGCTCGGACTCCACAACAGAATGGTGTGGCTGAAAGGAGAAACAGGACTCTTATCGAGGCAGCAAGGACCATGCTGTGTTATTCTAAGCTGCCATTATTTTTCTGGGCAGAGGCTATTAATACGGCCTGTTATGTTCAGAATTGGGTGATAATCAACAAATCACAAATGAAGACTCCTTATGAGATTGTCTATGGACATAAGCCTACTGTCGCGCACTTCAAGGCTTTTGGTTGCCCATGCACTCTACTGAACCTCGAGTCTACTCCGAAATTTGGGGCCAAAGCTGATGATTGCTACTTTGTTGGTTATGCGGGCCATACTGCTTACAGGGTCTACAACAAGTCTACCAAACAGATTCTAGAATCTTATGATGTTCGTTGGTTGGAAGAAAACGAGACTGATGCTCGTGTTGATTCGGACTGGTTATTCGATTATAATGAACTCTTCAAACCGTTCAATGTGTTTCCGGTCATCAACAAAGAACCTTCTGGCAGCACTACAGTGGATGCTGAGAAAGATGACTCACATGCAGTATCCCACATCTCTCCACTCTTGGATGATGATGTCCTTGAACCAGTTAATGGCAACAAACCCGCATCTGGTTCTCAGCCGAAAGCAGTTCCAGAAAATGAATATTCGCAAAGTCCGTCTGAAGATACCGTGACAGTTGAGGGGGAGGGTCCTATTCGTCAGTTTTTCGGGAGCACACTAATTCCCGATGTCATTCCAAATGAATATGTCGCCAGCACTTCGTACTCTCATAGTACAGCTACCTCCGGATGGAAGAACCCCATTGCTGACATTGACGTGAATTTATCAAACCTGAATTCTACCAATGATGTTTCCGATAAATTACTTCCTTTAAGAATTCAGAAAGATCATCCAATTGAGAACGTCATAGGTCCTTTTAAAACGGGCGTGTCAACCAGAGGTCAGACTGGAAATATAAACAGTTGTTTGTTTTCCTGTTTCATATCTCAGATAGAGCTAAAGACTGTAGACATGGCCCTCCAGGAACCCAGTTGGGTAGACGCTATGCGTGAAGAGTTAAATCAGTTTGATAAGTTGAAAGTTTGGAGATTGGTTGAGTTACCGGAGGGAAAGAAAGCACTTGATACGAGATGGGTGTTCCGAAACAAGCAAGATGTCACCGGGGTTATTGTTCGAAACAAGGCTCGATTGGTAGTTCGTGGGTTTCGTCAAGTTGAAGGGTTGGATTACACTGAGGTTTATGCTCCAGTGGCTAGACTTGAAGCCATCAGAATTTTTTTGGCCTACGCTTCATTTATGGGGTTCACAGTGTATCAAATGGACGTTAAGACTGCATTTCTTTATGGCGAGGTCAAGGAAGAGATATATGTGGAACAGCCACCGGGTTTTACTGATTCTAAAAAGTCAAATCATGTTTACAAGTTAGACAAGGCATTGTATGGCCTTCATTAGGCTCCTCGAGCATGGTATGCTACGTTGACAGCACATCTTCTAGATCACGGCTACAAGCGAGGAACCATTGATCAAACCCTGTTCCGCAAAACTGTGGGAAAAGAATTGATCTTAGTCCAGATCTATGTAGACGACATTATCTTCGGATCCACCAGTGCTGAGTTGTGCGCGGAGTTTGAAGAAGTAATGAAGAAACGATTTGAGATGAGTTCACTAGGGGAAATGACAACATTTCTGGGATTACAGGTTCTCCAAAGCTCGGCCGGAATTTTACTGCATCAAGGAAGTATGTTGAGGATATGCCCGAAAAGTTTGAGTTTCAAGACTCCAAGAGTGCTAACACTCCTATGGCGGAAAGGCCTTTACTGTCATCTGATCCGGAAGGGAGTCCCGTAGATCAAACATACTTTCGATCAATGATCGGGTCTCTAATGTACCTCACCGCTAGCCGACCCGGTATCATGTTTGCAGTTTGTCAATGTGCTCGTTTCCAGTCTAATCCTAAACTCTCTCATTTAATTGCTGTCAATTGTATTTTTAGATATCTGAAGGGACAACCGAAGTTAGGTCTTTGGTATCCCAAACAATCAGAATTTGATCTTTATGCTTTTGCTGATAGCAATTATGGTAGAGATGACATTGACAGGAAATCTACATCTGCCGGATGCCAGTTCTTAGGAGATCGTCCCATTTCATGGCAGTGTAAGAAACAACAGACGGTGTCCACCTCAACCGCCGAAGCGGAGTATGTTGCTGCATCAGCCTGCTGCTCTCAGGTTATCTAGATGCAAAATCAACTGCTGGATTACGGTTTGGAATTTCTTTATACTCCCATCTTTTGTGATAATGATGCTACCATTGCAATTGTTAAGAATCCAGTTCATCATTCTAAAACCAAGCACATCGATATTAAAATTTATTTTATTCGTGACTGTTATGACCGAAAATTGATTCACCTTGAACAAGTTCACACTGATAATAATGTGGCGGACTTATTTTCAAAACCGGTCGGAACAGCCAAATTTAATGTGCTTATGAATTTTCTTAAAATGCTTCGTTTCGAGGATTGAGTCTTTTTGAGTGTAAACTCGTATATATCTTCTTAATTTGTACAATTTTAGGGGGAGAAAAATCAAAAGGCATAAAAAAAAAAAAGCTTTTTATGTGTAAGTTTCATTTTAGCTTAAAATTATGTCGGTTGCTTAAGTTTGAAGAACATATACTTGTATATGTTTGGTCCGGTGATCTACTTGTAGAGTCACAGAGGATAGCCATTTGTCTAAAGACTGAAAGCATCTGGGGCGATTGTGATATGTTTTGTGTTTTGAAATGCTTTCACTTAAAATTATGTCGGTAACTCTAAGTTGGAAGGACATGTATTTTCATATGTGTTTGGTCCTGTTAACCACTTGTGGACATATGGGGTAGCCATTTACCTGAAACCTAAGAGTGACCGGGGTGATCGAGTCTCAAACTGTCTTTCGGGAAATGATATTATTATTCTACTAAAAGCTTTTCAGATAGCTTAAAGTATTTCTAAATGAAAATTGATTCAACCTTTGAGAAATGATAGATAAATTGATTTTGAATACCTAACGTGTGAAGTTATTAGGCTAAAAAGGCTTTTGATTAGTTATTGATGTGTGTGGAAGCTTTTCATGATAATTAAAAGTTTGAGGTGATATAAACTAAATCTGCTAAACTTATTGCGGAGAGTCATTTTGAAGATATTTGCATGTCTCTAGTTACATCTCTCCGAATGATAGGCAGAAAAGCAAGTACCCAGTTATACACGAGCCTGTTAGTATCTTGATCACCAAAAGGTTATATTTCATACTTGAAGTAAAAAAAAATAAAAATAAAAAATAAAAAAATTTCTATTTATCATTAAAATTGTCTTCTCAAAGCTTAAAGGGGTCTCAGAGAACTACAGGGGTGGGGCACTAAAATAAGTCCTGAACACCCTGAATGTAAGGCTTGTAAGTCCGGATGGCATGTAAGGTCAACGTTCAACCTTAAAAGCTTAAATTCGCTTTGTACAAAGAAAAGTATTTTGATTAAGTACTAGGAGGTTGGAGTCAAATTGGGGTGATCTGGGGAAAGCCAAATACGTCTTGAGAATAGATAAGGGGCATCAGAGGTCTATAAGTGATGTCCATGTAAGTCTTATGCCTAATCGAATCTAATCATATCACTAATGCAATGAAAATCATGAAAATTACATGCTATCACAAACATAAGCTAATCTCACTCCATTGTTTTTGGTGTTCTTTTGATCGAGTTACAGGTATTGGATTGTTTTAGGGTTAATGTTAGAAGTTAAAGGGATTTGTTGCAGGATTAATGGAGATCTCGGTGACTTGGAGAAGACGACACATATTCCAAGAAGAAACCCAAAGGGTTCTCTGTCCTCTACTGTCAAAGAGCTCTCGGTTGACTTTCGTTGACCGAGATCTCCTAGCCTTGACAAAGAACTCATGTTCTCGGTTGACTTTCATTGACCGAAATCGTTGGAATTGACTGAGAACTCATTTTCTCGGTTAATCTTGACAGAGAATACTTGCTTTTAACCGAAAAACCCCCTTTAACCGAAATCTAATGTGGACAGAAAACTCTTGTGGACCGAAAACAACTATTTTAGTGTTATCATTTTTCTTTGTAGTCCATTTAATTTATTTTTGTCATCATTGGCCCCTCATGTTTTGAAACTTGACCTAAAATGCTTAAAATATAATTATGATCAAGCTTACACTTACTAACTTGATTCCTTTGGTGCAGTAATGGCTGATCAGGCTCCGTTAAAGTTTGTGGACACACATAACATAGTTGGACATTTGTTTGATCCACCACTGGCCCACAAGGAATTCAAGTCTACGATTGTCGGCCACAACACTTGCAGGATTTCTCACGCATTACGAGAAAACTCTGTCATTTGCAGAAAGATGATCACTGATTTTTGGAATAATGCCTCAATCAATCCACGAGGAGCAGATGGAGTTGTGTTGATTGACTCCAAAGTTCAGAATAAGCCAGTCGTCATCACCGAGACTATTATAAGGGATGTGCTTTTGTTTGGTGATCAACCTGATCACCCGACAGAATACTCTGTTGCTGCCGTCTCTAAGATTATTACCAGGATGGGTTATGAGGGTGCTTATCCTCCAGCAATCAAGAAACTATTTCACCCATACCGGAGATTTTTGATACACACGTTCTTCACATGCGTGTCAGTAAGAAAGGGGGGATCTGACGAGATCAGTCATACTCAGATGTCTGCTATTGTTGCTCTGATCATGGATTGGAATTACAACTATTCCAAGTTCGTTTTTAATGAAATGATGAGCAATCTGAAAGGGAAGAAGAAAGAGATGTTCCTCATGTATCCCAGATTTCTGCAAATGATTTTTGACTCTCACTACACCGACATTGTCAAATCTGTTGATACATTAGATATGAAGTCAATGGGACCCAACACCTTTGGGTTAATGAAGCAGTCCAGGAAAGGCTCCAAGATTGTCTATCAGGGCCTCAATGCTCTGGAAAAGTTTGGTAAATTTGCAGAGTCTGAAGCTGTACCAGTTACAGCTCAAATTGTCGATGAACATGTGACACCTGTTCAAAGGCAGTCTGCTGCATTCGAGATCAGTTCAGATGAAGAAGAAGAGAAAGAACACCGTGAAAACGATACTGCTCTAACTGATGAGCAATTACGAGATTTTGAAGCTTTCAAGGAATTATTACAGTCAACCGCTCTGAAGCCTCCTCAGGCAGTTGTTGTAAATGAAGAAGTTGATATCCCTAAGGAACCAGCCGCTGATCCCATTCCACGAAAGTGTAGAAAGAAAGATTCGAGATCGGGCGTGCTGGTTCGTGAAACTAAAACAACAACCACAACACCAGCAACAATCACAACCACTAGCCTACAACAACAATCACAACCTGAGTCACAAACTCCAGAGACTCAAGTTGAACCTTGTTCATCTACTTCAGAGCCACAAACTCAAGATCAGATGCTTGATGACATTGCTCGTGAATTTGATTTTGAGTCAGATATTCCATCCACTGATGAGGCTACTATACCATTCACTGATGTTGCTTCTGGATCTTCTGGCCCGTCTAATCTGGGTCAGTCAGGCTCAAGTGTTTCCGAAAAGGTTGCTCAGATTCTGGCTATGCAAGAAAGATATTTGCAAGATAAAGGCAAGGGAGTGTTGATTGATGATGCTCCCGTTGATGTGCAAGCTCTTCAACGTAGAGTCTTTGAACTTAAACAAGATTCTATTGTGAAAGATGTGCGTATTCAAGAAGTGGAAGCCAGTAACTCTGATAAAGACTCCAAGATCAAAGAGCTTCAGTTCTACATGGGAGAGTTAACTGCTGTTTATCTAGACCTCCAACAAAAACTCGTTCAGAAGTTTGGAGATGAATTCAAGAGCAGTAGTGATGTGACTTCAAAGATGCCAAACGTTGATCAAGGTGGTAGCACTTTTGTTCGTTCTTCTGAAAGTATAGATGAATCCGAGACGCTGAAACAGTATCTATCTGAACCTCCACTCACCAAAGAAAAGTTGAATAGAATTCAGAAGAAGCTGCTGGTGATGAAAAAATCCAATCAGAATGTTGAATCATCCGATCACCCAGAAAGATTCGTTGTTACTCTTAAAAAAGGTTTTTCGGATAAGTATGGAGATCGTTCTGGAGTTGTGTCATGGGGTTTTGATGCTAAAAAGAACATGTGGTGGGTTAAACGGATGTCCGGGACCACTGAGTACTATAATTAGATGAAAGACTTTGGTTGTTGGACTAAGGTGGATCTCAGTGATTTGATAAACTCCCCATTCCACAATCCAACAAATGATAAACGTGGTAGGGATTTCTGGAACTTTCTGACGAATCAAGTTGATCAAGGCTTTCCAAAGATGCCAACTGAAGACTCGTTCTTGAAGAAAGCAAAGGAGGTCGTGGATCCGAAGACAGGAAAGACAATGGTCAACGTTATGTGGCCTGCTACAAAGAAAGTCACTCGTATTCCTGTGCCTAAAGCTATTCCAAATGGTACTCTGGATAATATGAGATTCTGGATGTACGACAGTGAAACTGCTACCGTGGTTGTTTGTTTGCAGAAGGGCAAAGGGCAGTTTAGATTTGTTGACCCACGAGATCTGCTGAAGCTTGGAGAGAAAGACAGCAAGACACTCAGTGCATTTCAGATAATTGCCGACCCGATTTTTGAACCAGCTGCAAAAGAATATACAAGCATGGTGGCGTCTATTATCAGATGCAAATTTTGGGCAGGTGGTTTGAAAGACGCTGACATCGATTATATGGACCATGATTGAGAACCAAGCTACAAACCAAGGGGGAGATTTTTGGGCCTAGTTATTTGGTTTGTACTTAGTATGTTTATTTTGTTTAGGCTGTGTATGTAAACCGAGATCCATTTGGATCTCAGTGGGCCTTTGGTTAGTATTGGGCTTGAGTGGTTAGTTCCCTATATATATAAAATGCATTGTATAGGGTTAAAGGTTTTTCGTTCATTGGGGATTTTGGCTGTCTAAGGGTTATCATAGACAAGTATTGTACTGTTAGTGCTTAAGCACCCAACGTTAATATTAACGTGTGTTTTGAAGCCATTTGTGTGTTTTACGTGTTTGTGTTTGTTAGTGTTCTTGAATCATCTAGCGTTGGATTTCCGCACCAACACCTAGATTGTTGATATCATATTTGTAGTGATCCAGATTCGGGACTTACAATAATGAGTAATGAAAGATACTGATGGATGCCGGGATGAAATCGTAGGGCAATTGAGTTATTATGGTTCGGAACGTAATAACAAACTTGCTTGTACGAGCTAATTTAGGGAGAAGTCGCAGAACATACTGATAGGTAAAAATGGCAACATACGTGTATAAAGGTGATGTTGAGTATATATGTAACGTGCATACGTGCTTATCTTAAATGAGGTATAGGGATACGTGTATGTACGGTACTACCGATATTATGGAATCTTATCGAAACAAACATTATATTCGGTTATGATCAATACTAATCCCTATATTAATTAAAATTATATTTTACCAAAATTAATAATATATTTTATTACAATTAATATTATATCTGTATATAACAAATAAAATATTTTATTTTTGCCCTAATTAATAATATCCTCTACTCGGATTAAAGCTATTGGAAAATGCTATTTTATGACTAACTGTTACACCAAAGGATATCAAGATCGAGTAGCCATATGACAAATAAGGAACTGGTGTTGCTCTAAACGAGAATACGAGAACGCTTAACCGACTTCAAACTAAATCTAGTGATATGACAGAACCAATAAGGGGCTTAATATACAAGGCCCCGGAGAAGAACCGTGAGACGGACAATGATTTCAAGAATATATATATATACATATAATACCTCTCAGCCTGGGTCTAACCTTTATTTCATATACTCGATTCTTTGACACTAAACTAAACTATTTTCTGCTCATCCTTCCATTTCTGTTGTTTGAAAAACAACACCATCCCTGGGGAAAATACTTAGTGATGAATCCAACTTATTGAATTATAAATATAATAACTACTTTATTGAGTCCTTGATTCTATAAACAGACCGTGACTACCAATACATATAATGTATTAATGATATTTCAAAAAGAAATATTAATAATAATAATTTCCTTTACATATCACCAGTACAACTAATTCTGATGAGCCTCCTTAACTAGCAAACTCTTCGAATCATCTATGTTCTAGAACCTTCAACCTCTCCTATATTTCGCTATTTCAATCGATTATTATAAAAGGAAAACCCCATAATCACCAAATGATGGCGTGCCCCGACTGGAATGGAACCTACTTACCTCCAACCAGTAAACTACTACTTTTATTAAGCCCGACATGCCTACGAATACTGAATGACCTGGCGAAAGAATATATTTTTGATTATAGTTAACAAACATTTAGAAGTCAGGTGGAATATACACGTGCATTCCCATTATAACGTACTGATTAAACTCGTAATAAGCAAATATCTACCTACGGGAGAGACCGAACAAAAACAACTTCCCAATAATGGGATCGTACCGGAACAATTGTCGTACAAGTTGTGAACTGTTTATAATTTTTATAACGCGTGCTTTGATAAATAAGGATAGTACGGCATTGTCGTGTATAGCTTCTGATACTCCATACAAGCTGATGTGTTGTAAAACACTCGTATTTTTTGCACCTTTTATCTACCTGATATATTATATTTTATTGGTTTTTAACTCGTTTTAGATAGGTTTTACGTAAGTTTAATAACCTTGTAGGTTTTGGGTGAAAGAAAGAAGAAAACCGGGACTTTTCGAGCATTCTACGAGCCTTTTACGCATACAAGTTCAAGACAAAGCTCAAGGCCCGACCCGTATGCATCATGGAGGCCCAAATACTATTACAATATTATAATATAAAAAATTAAAAAACCCAAGGAGCTGCAAAAAGTTTTCGATCGGCCATAAGTGGGAAAGGAAGAAAAAAGTTTTTTCAAGCTAGGGTTTGATCGTGTGGTGGCTAGGGAAGGAAGAAGACACAAGAACCAAGCCACGGGGTCATTCTCCATTGATTATTGCAGCAAAGAAGCAGCCCGGAAACCTCCATATCCTTACATCTTTTTCATTGTTCATACACTTTTAGTTTCTTGCTTAATTGTTAATTTGTTTTGCAATTGTGTTAGAGATTGAAGTGTTTATGATTATTGTTCATCGTTGGACAATTGTTAAGATGATTGGTATGAGTTTATTAATGGTTTTATTCAATGTTCGTGGCTGTCCAATTAATATGCTAGGCTAATCTTGTTAGTTCTACCTAGGGATGAAGATTCTTGTTATGTTTTGATAGGTTTTATGGATTTTTTGATTAATAGACTTGAATTGATATTGTAAAGTTTGATTTAGACATGAAATAGGTTGTGTTTAAGGGCTGGAAATTTTGGTGATTCATTGCATAAACCCCGTGTGTTGATTGATTAGTTTTGTATTGATTGATCGGTGCATTGTTTGATTCTAGACTTGGTGTTTAGGGTTTGTTTGCGGTAGGTACCACCGTAGGGCTCTGTTGCATGATTTATTGGGTTAGCACAGCGGGTTAGACACCTTCTTTGAGATCGAGAGGTGATAAGAAGTTAGGGTTGTCCCATTGCCCTGGCATGCTAGAATAAGGATTGCGCGAGAGCGAGTTCGTTTCTTGTCAGGTTTAAGTGTTTGAGCGACTAATTGATCTATTTTAGTTTAAGTTGAATTGTTCCTCTATCCTTGGTTGTGTAGTATTCATTGCCATTAGGGTCGAGTGTTGGTGAGACCGAGAGGTGATCTAGCATTAGAACACGTTAGCAATTGTTTCCCGGTTTGATCGTTTTAGGCAATTTTGAGTAGTTTAGGCTTGTTGAGTGAGACCGAGAGGTAATCCAGTGAGCCCGAGCGATCCTTAGTCGTGTCATCTTTAGGAACTGGTGTCTTGATATCATTCAATCCGTTAGCTTGTTAGGCCTACAATTTGATTCAGACCTAGGTAGACGTTTTTCTCCATCCGAAGTCAACTCAGTTAGTTTTCAGTTATGTTTTCTATTTTTGGTAAGTTTTGTCAGTCAGTCTAGTTAGTTCAGTTAAGTTAAAAGAAATCAAAAATCAATTAAATATTATTCTAAGGTAGGTCTTGTCTAGGGTTAGTAATCGTTAGCGTCTACGTGTCCACGTGTTCGATACTCGGACTTCCTAGGTCTATACCACTTGCGATCGGTACACTTGCCGGTTGTGTGTGGTTTTAGGATTTTCGGTTTAATATTAAAACTTAGTTGTGAGGGTCATTATTATAGGGTTATTAGTCACACATCACAAGCATATGGTGGTGCACTATGCTAATATGGAGGACGATTTGGGCATTTTTAATACAAACATTGACCCCTAATGGGTTAAAATTTCTTGTCATGAGATGACGAACTTTCAATATATATATGCAAACATTGGCCTTTGCTAGGCTAATTTTACATACTATCCTGGGTATTCAGACTCGAGAACAAACCCGTGTGATATATACGTGTTCATTGAAATACCTGATTACTTGTTAATGTGATTCCTTTTGTGATCAGATGCGTAAGTGAATTTTGTTAATTGTGGGATAACTGGTTATTGTTATAGAATGGCCCTGAAGAAAGTAAACACGTTGTCTGCGGCAGATGTAGCCAAGATGATCGCTCGGCAACTACAAACAGTACTTCCGACTATAGCAGCACAATTCGCCGTCGGTGTTAACACAACTATAAATGCAAATCAAGCACCGAACACTAACGCGGCCGTAAATACTAATCCCCTAGCAAATACTAATACAACTACAAATACTTCCCCGATAAATTCTAACACTATCACAACTAATACTCCCCCATTGAATGCTAATGCTACTCTCAATCATGATAATCCCCCACCAAACTTGAACAATAGTCCTAACGACCAAAATCCCCCACAACATGGATACCATCTTAAGCACTTCATGATGTGTAAACATATGGATTTTAGTGGTACTGAAGAACCAAATGGACTGGTAAAGTGGATCGAAAAGACTGAATCCATCATTAATATCAACAATTGTCCACCAGACTGTGTTGTCAAATTTGCTACCTCTACGTTTGTGGACCACGCACTTATGTGGTGGAATACTGTTGTGCAAATTCGGGGACAAGAGGCAACCAATCGTATGTCTTGGGCAGAACTTAAAGATCTTATGTTAAAACAGTTTTGCCCAATAAACGAAATTCAGAAATTAGAACAAGAACTTTGGAATCTAGAAATGAAGGGTGTAGATCATTTGGAATATACCCACCGCTTTAACGAACTGACTCGTCTAGTTCCATGGTTAGTTACCCCAGAACCTAAACATATTGAACGCTACATTTGGGGTTTAGCTCATGAAGTCAGAAGTCTGGTTAATGCAACTGGCCCTGTAACTTTCGAAAAAGTCGTGTTACAAGCCGGCATTGTAACTTATGATTTGGTTAGAAGTGGTATGCTGAGAATGCCTGGAGAATCGTCTGGTATAAAATGAACCGAGAATGAGACGAGAGTACAAGGAAGACAACCGAATAAACGTGCGCGCCCTGCAATACAAAATTACGCTATGATTAGTTCTGATGTGAAGCAAGATAAGTATAACGGGCCTTTGTCTAGATGTGGAAAATGTGGTTATCATCATGTTGGTGAATGTCGGACCAATGTGTGTCACAAATGTAGGAAGGTGGGACACTATGCCCAAAATTGTAGAACCATTATGAATACTATAAATCTGCCAACCCAACTCCAGGACTCACAACTACCCCAACCTCAACCAACACGACAACAACCAGTCTACCAAAACCAACCCATACTAAATCGTTATGCCTGTTATGAGTGTGGTAGTGTGAAGCACATCAAACAAGACTGCCCTAGATTGAACCCAATTGCGATGGAAAGACAAAGGCAAGGACCGGCATCAACGTCCAACTCGACTAGGGGTCACACATTGTGAATAAACCGGATAGAACAAATGTAGTAAAAGGTACGTTCTTAGTAATGCCTAATATACTTTAGTTTATTTATTACAGGCACTAATAGACGTTTTGTTCTTACAAATTATTACCTTGGAAAATATACCGGCTAGTAAAATAACAATTCTACATACTATAGAAACCACCAAAAGTAAGACTATAAATACTAACCATATTACTCGAAAAACTACCCTCTTAACCTAAACAACTAGCTATTCCCTATCGATCCACTCTAGGTGGAAGTGAGGAGTTGTGTAATAGTCAGTATGGACTAGTTAATTGATTTCAAATGAAAGTTATATATAGAAATAGAACTGTTATACTGCCTCTTCTAGATAAAGAAGTGATCCCGTACACGAAAACAAAACCTAGTACCCTAATGCCTTTTGTATCCCTGTCTTAAATTATATATCATAACAGCTACATCAAGGATTCATGGATACCCCAGCGGGAGGAGCACTTTTCTACTATTACTTAAATTTATCCTCCTATTTCAAAAAAAAAAAATCGAGCCGAGATTATGAATGAAAAGTGAAATAAAGTAATAGCATATACTCCTCCCCCCAATGACGAAAAACGGATGAGAAGAATTATACTATCCGTAACCAAAACTTGAACTTTAAACTTTTATAGCCTTAATAACCCGGTGATGAACAAGGAAAAGTCAGGCCAGATGTTCGGTTAAACTAAGTACTAGTATAAAGATGTAAGGGAAATTTATGAAGGAACTGGTATGAGAAAGATCATAGGCACATGTGTTGTAAAGTTGTGCACTATAATAAGTTAAGGGGGAATACTAAAGATCCTCGGGGACGTTACAACAGTTTTAAATACCCTGTTGGAAGGGGGAACAAACTACAATGAACCTCTTGACACATGTTCCTAAAACATCCCGAGAAAGCAATGCAAGATGAATGATAGTTCCTTGACTAATCCACTCCGAATACTTTCTTCTGATTTGTAACAACTATCCAACTGAAAAACTCGCCTTAACAAAATCTTATCCTTGGTGAGTTGTGTATGAAACGTTAGATCCCTAATGGACCTAAACACGGTCTGTAGTCCTCTAACAAACAGTCAATATTCAAACATTAGAGGAAAGTGAGACCGGTAATTTTAATACTTGTACATTAACAGTCATCGTAATATTATGTAAGCGACTATATATTACATTATACGAGCAAGGATATAACTCGTCACCTTATTAAACTGAAAATTGGTGACACCCAAAATACAAAATCCGATTCGATTTCGGGAATCATAGATAAAGCTCGTAATACTAATAGCAAACTGAAAGCCACCTGAGGCTAACAAGAGGGCTATACTGATATAGCGAGAAGTTATCAATTTTTGAAAGGGTTAGTTGAGTTAATGAAAATGACGAATTAACTCTAAAATACGTGTAAGCCTCGAAGGTTAACCCCGTAACGTATTAAACAAAATTATTTCACTCACGATATTTTATATATTGAATCAAAACGAGTGCCTTACTGACCTGATGAAATTAGTAAAACCTGAAAACTTGTATACAACTTAGTTCTATAAAAGAACTCGTGAAAATGTTGAACGGGGAAAATCAGATAGTTACGACTCAACCAAAAATCATTTATTTTGACATTAAAAAGCAAGCCTTTCTCAATGAAATAAATAAAAATATTATTTAAATCTTATCACCCATTTAGGTACGCAAATTCGACATCACGTACTTCGTTGCCAAAACATCTTTTAAAGCTTGCGGTTGTGACGGATAATATGAGAACTAACTTCAATAAATGATGTATATAGAAAACCAAAACATTTTCTTTTAAGATTGAAGCTCTAAATTCACTGAACTTGTGACATCCGTGGCAAAATCGAGTATAACTTAGTATTTGTTTATCGAATAAGCGATTAACCGCTTATTGCGAAGCGAACAAACGATTAACTGAACAGCTCTGGTTATGACCCAGATATCTCGAGGGGCCATCTATAAGTGATATATGTCTATTATAAGCCAACATATTGATATTAAGGCTTTAGTACGATAGCAAACTAGTTAAATGAAAACATGCTCGTTTAACTACCCACTATGGATTTAAACGCGAAAGGTAGTTCCGAAACAAGCATTGTATCATCCGTTAAGCCGAAAAAGATTTACCAAACACTTGATGGGGATGTTTTAAGTGATCTGTGAAAATATTTTCGATTTTTACAAACAAATAGTATGTTTTTCTAAATTAACAATAAATTAGCTGAAGAACACTTGTTTTCGCGCTGTTTATCATACCCGATAAGGTTTTCACACCAAAAACCGAACCTGAAATAAATTTAGCTCGGGATTTTACGTCTGGGCATGCAAAACGAGGTCGTGGAATAGAAATTGGGTCCAAGGGGGGCCAAGTGTTTAGCGGCCGCCACCTTGGACCACAACACATTTTGGTGTTTACTTTACATTGAAGTTATTATGTTATGCTTTAACATTATTTATTTTACAAACTTCTGGAGCATATCTCTGTCTTTCCTCAAGTCACTTAAAACCTAAGGTAACTATTAACATTTTGAACATGTAAATCTTATTTGATCGTGTTTGAAATTATATAAACGTAGTTTGATTGGAAAAAATCATTCCTAATCATGCAAAAATCCTAAAAATGGTCCAAAAACATGTTTTGATCCTACACATGGTTATGAATCAGAATCATACTCTTTTTTGGCCATAAACACGGATTATAGGGTTTAAACGGCGCTTTTACGGTTCAAAAGTTCGGTTTAGAACCCTAACCGAAACCCTAACTTTCATGGCTGGTCTCTTGATGATACATACTTTTTTTGTGATATAGGACCTTTATCTAGCTTACATAGAAGCACAAGAACCCTAAAACTTGATTAAGAAAGTAAAAACAGACCAAAACCGCAAAGGTAATACCGATTTACTCGACTACGGGCTGTTTAGGATTCGATTGTGATGTGAATATTTTTAGGCTACAAAATTTTACAGGGACATCAGGGAACATATCACTGAGTCCCTGTTCAAATTTGGTAATTTTTAGACAATCCGAGAATATTTGGCGAATTTATTACCGAATTGGAGCGTTTATTTGGGAAAAATAGTTAAATTGCTTGAAAAATTAAGATATTTTGTGGGGAATTCAGATTTGATATATTATGATCACATATGCAATTTGGGGTCATTTGGAAAACCCTAGGCATGTCTTATGCATTTGCGTTGATTCGGATTTTCATAGTCGTTTTCGGCTCAAAAATGATATTTGGCATGGTGGTTAGATTCTGGAATTGCTACAGGTTATTTTGGGATGTGTTTTGGGCAATCAGGAATTTTGGTGGATTTTTCGAAAATCATTTGGTATAAACGGATGATTTTCGGACTAATTATAGCACATAATTTATAAATCAGTAAATAATTCCAGAAATATTTTTGTAAAAATCTACATATTTTATTTGATAAGTGTCTAAATTTCATAATCTAATGATTAACGAATAATTAATTGTGCTAATTTGAATATTAAACAAGTTTAATTCGGAGAAAACCGGCAATTTCGTGATTAACAAACTTGTTAGAATATCAGAACATCGAGAGTGATCAAAAAGCATATTTTCGGATTAATTATTTAATAACGACCTTTTTGTGAGAAATCCGGACAATTTGGATAGATTGTGCGCGTTTTTCTCCAAATCAAACTGAATAAACGGAAACGAGCTCCGTAACGAATCCAGACCCCTAATACCTGATATTTCTTTATAACTTAATCATTTTATCAACCAACACGTTTACCCAAGTTTATTTCCCTATAAATGTTTTCCAAACGCATAAACGAGCAACTTGGCCCAGCTGGTGAAACGGGAAAACTGAGCCAAGTTCGATTTTAAACATCACACATTGAACAACATCACAATCTAAACCTACTGACACTTTCTGGGTGTTACAGCCACACCCTGACTACCTATATAACCCAGCTTAGTATAAAGATTATAATATTATTAACCATAGGAACTAAGTGATAGCAAGGAAAACGGACCCCGAGCTGACCTCGCACTGAGTGCCTACAAAACTGTGAGTTTCATGACCACACCTTTAAACTGTTTTACGAACTTTTGGGGTGAAAAGCATGTTTATATGCATTATCTATCTGAAAATAGTTCATAACGTAAAATACCAGAACCTTCATATATGAAAAGTCCCTACAAACATAATGATAAACTACATGCTGATGAAAGGTGATTATTATCGTGATATATATATTAAATGGAAATACTACGAATGCCAAAGCATAATAAAATCATACGTGACAACCTGTTTATAAAAATACGCTATATAATGCTAAACACAACAGGTTGGGAAATAACGTGGTCTGTAATGGCCATGGGGATAACGGTCTGTGAGGATCATGGGACTATAGTGGGCGGAAGGGGAGCCACAATAGTAATAAACTAAAGTTGAGTATGGCCTATGAGCCAAGTTTTGCTGCAACTTATAAACTAAAGTTGAGTATGGCCTATGAGCCAAATTCTGGTACAACTTATAAACCAAAGTTGAGTATGGCCTATGAGCCAAGTTCTACTACAACTTATTAAATGAACTAACTTGATTATGACATGAGTGTCAAGAAAATATTGTAATTATATATGTTGTAGGTGGAAAGGGGGCCACGGTGATTGGTGATACATGATAAATACTACATTTGTATGTGTGTGTGTGTGTGTATATATATATATATCTTTGTATACACATTATATGAATAGATGTAGGAAATAGTATGTGTAGAAAATACTAATTATTTGTGTATATACTGTGTAATGTATAAGTTTAGATGGAACTATTTTGGGCGGAAGGGGGCCATAGTGGTTGAATTTACGGGGACCCGTTGTGGGCGGAAGGGGTGGGCATAATGGTTGATATTACACGGAAAACGAAGGCACGTATTATGAATGAACAGTCACGATTTTATCGTAATTTCAAATTTTATTATAAACTTATACACTTATATATGTGCATAAGATACAGATATACATATATAAACGTAATTACATTTTCTTACATAAGCACGTACCCACAAACTATGACTGAGTAGTACGCAGAACTGATTTCGTTAAACTTATGAAACTCACCAACCATTTGTAGTTGACCTATTTTAATGTGCTTTTCAGGTATTCAGAAATGTTGAGTAAAGTGCTTATGTGCTATCTGTTTGAGTTGTGATTGATGCTATGTAATCTGGAACAAGCGTTCAAGTTAAAAGTGAAACAGTAGACGGACTAGTTTTGATTGTGATACCTAGTTTGTTAAAGAAGCTAGAACAATATAATCTATTGTAAATTAGTTAGTAATATTTCTTTATGAACAATGTATTTGATACCAGTTGTATCTGTTGCATTACCGTTTTACGATTCCGCAAACCGCTTTACGGGGTGTGACAGAACTCACCTGAAATATAACTTGCGTCATCGTAACAATTTTATTTAATTAATTTAAATATAGATAGGGTGGGAATTTGGAAATTAGGATTAAAATTTGGGTATAGATTGATGGGCATTTAAGCTTAAATTTGTATTAAGTTGTTTATATTAAATTCAAATTTAATTAGATAAATTATTTATATATATTTATATAATTATAATTGTAAATATGTAAATTTATTTTTATTAGGGTCGGTATAGAAATATGATGTGTTGTAAAACTCTCGTATTTTTCGCACGTTTTATCTACGTATTATATTATATTTTATATGTTTTAACTCGTTTTAGATAGGTTTTACATACATTTATTAATCTTGCAGGTTTTGGGTGAAAGAAAGAAGAAAAACGGGACTTTTCGAGCATTCTACGAGCCTTTTTACGGATACAAGTTCAAGACAAAGCTCAAGGCCCGACCCGTATGCATCATGGAGGCCCAAGACCATATTATATTATAACATAAAAAAAAATAAAAAACCCTAAGCAAGCAGCAACCTACCGATCGGAAGTTTCAGCAAGAAAAAAAAAGAGAAAAAGTTTTGTGTGCTAGGGTTTGGAGCTTGTAGTGGCTAGGGAAGGAAGAAGACACAAGAATCAAGCCCCGGGATCATTTACCATCTGTTTTTACAGCCAAGGAGCAGCCATAAACATCTAATATCCTTACATCTTTTTCATTGTTCATATACCTTGAATTACTTGTTCAATTACTTAGTAGTTTTGCAATTACTTGGGATATTAACTTGTTATTGATTAGTATTGATTATTGAATGCTTGAATTGATGTTTGAGATGAGTTTATTGATGTGTTTATTAATTTTTCATGGCTGTCCAAAGATGATTATTGGCTAAACTTGTTAGTTTTACCTAGGAATGATGATTCTTGTTAGTGTTTGATGAGCTTGTTGGATTGTTTGATTAATAGACTTGAATTGCTATTGTAAAGTTTGATTTAGACATGAAATAGGTTGTGTTTAAGGGCTGGAAATTTTGGTGATTCATTGCATAAACCTCGTGTGTTGATTGATTAGTTTTGTATTGATTGATTGGTGCATTGTTTGATTCTAGACTTTGTGTTTAGGGTTTGTTTGCGGTAGGAACAATCGTAGAGTTTTGTTGCGGTATTAATTGGATTAAGTACAGCGGTTAGACACCTTCTTTGAGACCGAGAGGTGACAAGAAGTTAGGGTTGTCTCATTGCCTTTGCATGCTAGAATAAGGATTGTGCGAGAGCGAGTTCGTTTCTTGTCAGGTTTAGGTGTTTGAGCGACTAGTTGATCTATTTTGGTTTAAGTTGAATTGTTCCTCTATCCTTGGTTGTGTAGTATTCATTGCCATTAGGGTCGAGTGTTGGTGAGACCGAGAGGTGATCCTTCATTAGAACACGTTAGCAATTGTTTCCCGGTTTGGTAGTTTTAGGCGATTTTTGAGTAGTTAGGGTTTGTTGTGTGAGACCGAGAGGTAATCCAGTGAGCCCGAGCGATCCTTAGTTGTGTCATCTTTAGGAACCGGTGTCTTGATATCATTCAATCCGTTAGCTTGTTAGGCCTACAATTTGATTCAGACCTAGGTAGATGTTTTTCTGCATCCGAAGTCAACTCAGTTAGTTTTCCGTTAAGTTTTCTATTTTTGGTAAGTTTTGTCAGTCAGTCTAGTTAGTTTATTTAAGTAATTAAAAATCAAAAAATCAATTAAATATTATTCTAAGGTAGGTCTTGTCAAGGGTTAGTAATCGTTAGCGTCTTACGTGTCTACGTGTTCGATACTTGGACTTCCTTGGTCTATACTACTTGCCATCGGTACACTTGCCGGTTGTGTGTGGTTAAGATTTTCGTTTTTAAAGCTTAGTTGTGAGGGTCATTATTATAGGGTTATTAGACAAACATCAAGTTTTTGGCGCCGTTGCCGGGGACACGGTTTTAGACGTTTTGAGAGCAATCCGAGTTAGGACTTATCTTTTGTGCTACTTGTAATTATTTTTGTTTTATTTTGCTTATTTGTTAGAATAGTTTAGATAATCTTATTTCTAATTATAGTAGTTATGCGACAGACTCGATCTCGTGGACCACCCGACACTGAAGCATTTCCCGAGCCAGAGAGAGAGTTTCGTGAGAGACATCGTCCCGTTTCACCATCGTCCACTTCTTCATCCGTTGATCCCGACGATAGGGATAGGATCATAGGCGACATTCCACCACCGAGCAGGACGGTTGTGGACCGGGCCCGACCAGCCAATGGTGGCGCGAGATCTAGCATCGCACCACCCACCATTGGAGTTGCGACGAACTGGCAGATCCCGTCAAACATTCTAAATACCATTGCTCATTCTTCTCAGTTTCACGAGTTGCTTCATGAGAACCCGCACTCGCATCTCACTCGCATCGTGCGTATTTGCGACACTTTCCATCTTGCGGGCACGAGAGGAGCCCGGGATTCAGCAGAGAGGGGTCGTCGAGGAGCCTGCAGTAGTTGTAGAGGAGCAGGTGGATGAGGAGATTCAGATGGAGTCTCCACCGGCCAAGGTGCATCGGAGAAGCAGCCCAGGGAGTTCAGCACAGGCCGAGGGACAGCAGCTACCGAGCGAGCCGCCGAGAGTCTACAGGCCCAGAGTACCATACCCCGGAAGACTCTGCCGAGACAGAGATGAGGAGCAGAGTTCCAAATTTCTTGATCTTTTGAAGCAGCTTCACCTTAACATTCCATTCCTTGAGGCACTGACTCAGATGCCTAAACACGCGAAGTTCCTCAAGGATATCCTTTCGAATAAGGAGAAGCTTGTTGAGGTTGCTTCCATCCCATTGAGTGCTAGCTATTCTGCTGTCTTACAACGGAAATTACCGGAAAAAATGGCCGATCCAGGGAGTTTCACGATTCCCTGCATCTTGAATGATGATACGGTTATTCATGCGCTGGCCGATCTCGGTGCCAGCATTAATCTCATGCCGTATTCTGTGTATCGCAAGCTGGGTCAAGGCGAACCGAGGCCTACCAGGATGAGTATCCAGCTTGCTGATCGTTCTGTGAAATACCCTCGAGGGGTGGTCAAGAACATGCTGGTTCGTGTCGACAAGTTCATCTTCCCGGTGGACTTTGTCATTCTGGACATGAACGATGATGATAGCGTACCGCTTATTTTAGGCCTACCATTCCTTGCCACTGCACAGGCGTTGATCGACGTCTGCAAAGGTAAGTTGATTTTGAGTGTAGGGGATGAGAACGTCACCTTTGACGTTAGACAGTCACTGAAACACCCCAAATCTGCTGATGACTCCCTGTACTTTATTGACACCATCACGGAGCATGTTGGGGAGTTTTTCAGCGAGATCTGTGGAGGATCTGCCTCTGACACTCAGATTCTCGATAGGGACATTTCGGAGATTGAGATGGTTGCCATGACCGATCAGTCAATGGAAGATGACGCCGAGTCACATCACCCTGAGTCTGAAGTGTCTGCTGAGATCGTATGTGACGATCCGATAGACCGACCTTCTGTCGAGAGCCCCCCTCCTTCCTTAGAGCTTAAGGAGTTACCTGCCCATCTGGAGTACGCGTTTTTGGATGAAGAGAGGAAGCTGCCGGTTATTGTCGCATCTGCTTTGACGGAGGTCGAGAGAGAAAGATTGTTGAGGGTGCTTCGAGAGCACAAGGAGGCCATTGCATGGAAGATTATCGCATAAAATCCTCATGGAAGATAATTATAGGACTGTCGTTCAGCCACAGCGGCCGCTTAATCCGAAGATGCAAGAGGTCTTGAAGAAGGAGATCATAAAACTCCTTGATGCGGTGATCATTTTCCCCATTTTCGATAGTTCGTGGGTTAGTCCAGTTCAAGTGGTTCCCAAAAAGGGTGGCATAACTGTCGTCACCAATGAGAGGAACGAGCTCATTCCCACTAGGACTGTGACCGGTTGGAGAGTTTGCATCGACTACCGCAGACTGAATGATGCCACGAGGAAAGACCACTTTCCTATACCTTTCATTGATCAGATGTTGGAGCGTTTGGCAGTACAGCAGTACTACTGCTTCGTAGATGGTTTCTCCGGGTACTTTCAGATTCCTATTGCTCCCGATGACCAGGAGAAAACCACGTTTACCTGCCCATACGGTACGTTTGCCTATCGACGTATGCCGTTCGGACTGTGTAACACTCCCGCCACATTTCAGAGGTGCATGGTGGATATATTTCATGACATGATCGAGGATCCCATGGAGGTGTTCATGGACGATTTTTCTGTATTTGGGAGCTTTTTCGATCGGTGTCTCTCCAACCTTGAGAGGATATTGGCCCGATGCGTTGACACCAACCTAGTTCTTAACTGGGAGAAGTGTTACTTCATGGTACGAGGGTATCGTTTTGGGGCTTCGTATTTCGAGTGCGGGGATAGAGGTCGACCGAGCGAAGGTCGACACCATCTCTAATCTTCCCCCGCCCACTTCCGTGAGATCCATCCGGAGTTTTCTGGGTCATGCTGGGTTCTATCGCCGGTTCATTAAAGATTTTTCTAAGATTGTGAGACCCATGACTAAACTCTTGGAGAGGGATGCCCCGTTTGTGTTTTCTGAGCAGTGTGTCGAGGCGATTGATCTTTTAAAAGACAAACTCATTAACGCCCCGATCATGATTGCTCCCGACTGGTCGCTTCCTTTTGAGTTGATGTGTGATGCGAGCGACTTTGCAGTCGTAGCGGTTCTTGGACAGCGGAAGGATAAACACTTCCACCCGATTTACTACGAGAGCCGGACCCTGAATGGTGCACAGGAGAGTTACACCACCACCGAGAAAGAGCTTTTTGCTGTGGTGTTTGCATTTGATAAATTCAGGTCCTATCTTCTTCTGTCCAAGAAGATTGTGTACACGGATCATTCTGCCATTCGTTATCTCTTTAGCAAACAGGATGCTAAGCCACGTCTTATCCGTTGGATCCTTTTGCTTCAAGAGCTTGATATCGAAATCCGTGATAAGAAGAGGGCCGAGAATGTGGCGGCCGATCATCTTTCGCGTCTTGAGGGAGCTGAGTTAGGAGAGCCGGGGGTCTGGATTAATGACCACTTTCCGACAGAGAGTCATATGTTTGTTTCGGCTCAGGATGAGGGTTTCCCATGGTTCGCCTACTTCGCGAACTATCTTGCTGACGGGTACTACCCGAAGATGTCTTACCATCAAAAGAAGAAATTCTTTGTTGATGTTAAGTTTTACCTGTGGGACAACCCTTATCTTTTTCGTATAGGTGCTGACCAGTTGATCAGGAGGTGTGTTGACGTTAAGGAGGGATGGCAGATTCTTAGCCATTGCCATGTTCGACCGACAGGAGGTCACCACGGTGCGAGTTTGACGGCAAAGAAGGTGTTTGATTGTGGATTCTATTGGCCTTCGATTTTTAAAGATGCGCACGCGTTTGTGAGGAGTTGTGATCGTTGCTAGCGGGTCTGCAACATTTCTTCGCGAAATGAAATGCCCCAGAATGCTATTCAGGTTTGTGAGGTTTTTGATGTTTGGGGCATTGATTTTGTGGGACCGTTTCCATCTTCGCGTGCGAACAAGTATATACTCGTGGCGGTCGACTACGTTTCGAAGTGGGTTGAGGCCAAGGCCTTACCCACGAATGATGCCTTAGTTGTAATCCGTTTTCTCAAGAGCCTTTTTGCTCGTTTTGGTGTCCCGAAGGCGTTGATCAGTGATAGAGGAACTCACTTCTGCAATGTGCAGATGGAGAAGGCGTTGCGACGCTATGGGGTCACCCATCGGCTTGCGACCGCCTACCACCCACAGACTAGTGGGCAGATAGAAGTGAGTAATCAGGGAATCAAACGTATTCTTGTGAAAACGGTTGGTTCGAATCGTCAGGATTGGTCCGACAAGCTGGATGACGCATTGTGGGCCTTCTGTACAGCCTACAAGACTCTGACCGGTTCCACACCGTTTCGGATGATTTATGGAAAGGCCTGCCACCTGCCTGTTGAGTTAGAGCACCGTGCTTCTTGGGCCCTACAGAGGATCAACTTCGATATGTCTGCCGCAGAGAGCACTCGTTTCCACCAGTTGCACGAGTTAGAGGAGCTGAGAGATCACGCTTACGTGCAGTCATTTAGGTATAAGGAGCGGACGAAGGAACTGCACTATAGGAAGTTGAAGGGTAGCAAGCAGTTCAAGTGTGGGGATTTGGTTTTATTGTATAACTCCCGGTTGAGGTTATTCCCGGAAAAGTTGAGATCCCGATGGTCGGGATCGTTTACGGTCACTGAGGTCTTCCCGTACGGCACTGTCGAGATACAGGATAAAGGCGGGAAGTTTAAGGTGAACGGTTACAGACTGAAGCACTACATAGGAGAGCCGGTGACTGATCAGACGGTCGAGGTGTTCTACTTTGACGCGCTCTCCGAGACTTAGACGCAATGGATGCACACTCGGGAGACTGCCCGAGTTGTAGAGTTTGTATTTATGTATTTGTGTGATGCTATCTGTTTTCTTTGTTTTTTCTATTTCAGGTTGTTCCAAGATGAAACCGCTCGTACTCAATCTTCATTCGAGTCGGTCGATTTAAGGAGTATCCTACATAAAAAAATAAAATAAAAAAAATAAAAAAAAATGTTTATTTCTTTATGTTTTTGTTTTCCGTATTATACGCTGCTACATGCGAGCGATTTTGAGTTTTGCAGGTTATATTATGCGCATGGTAGCTATGGTGGCGTTATGGAACAGGTTCTCCCGAGGTTGCGGCCGTGAATGAAATGCTATACGGTCGTTTGGATAATACTCAGCTGTTGAAGATTCTGCACACAAACCAGGGAAGTAACCCGTTCTTTGTTTTTACTCTTGTATACTTTATTTTTATTTTCTGTTTTATTTTTATTTTATTTTATTTCTATTCCTTATACTCATCAAGGACAATTTCGTTCTAAGTGTGGGGATGGGGTTTATTTTACTTAGTTGTAGAAAAACTTTTGAAAAAAAAAATAATAAATAAATAAATAAAAATAAAAATAAAAATTTGAAAAATTTAAAAAATAGTCTCTTGAAATTTGTTTTCTCTACGTTAAACAGGAAATGATATTATTACCGAGTAGTGGTTATTTTATAAATTCTTGGTGGTTTCAAATATATATATAATAAATAAGAACAGTGCCCATTAGACCCGCACGTAATGTATGGTAACCGAACGGTTTAGACTCAGTAATCGTGTGTCGGTAGGCTCAGCCTTTGAGAATGAAAGGGCAGTTTGGTTGTTGACCTAATTGAACCTCTTAAATGGCCTGACTATAGTGGGAAACATCTTAGGGGTTTTGTTTGCTTAACTAAGCTCGTGACAGGACTGGAATGAAAAGCCGGGTCATACTCAAGCCTCGAGTCACATGATCGTCTGTATATATTAGTTGTTTTATCTTTTGTATTTGTTTCTGTTCATGGCAAAGCCATGTAATATGAGTATCAAATATATATATATATATATATATATATATATATATATATATATATATATATATATATATATATATATATATTGGAAAAAGCCAAAAGGTAGAAAAAGAAATAAAAGAGATGCATTTGTAATTGCGTGCACTTGAAAGAGAGCTAGAGTTTATAGTTTGTATATGAATGAAATGTTTAATCATGTGGCAAAAGGTTTAAGTCAAGTTGGGGTGGCTCGGCCCGGTAAAACCATAATGGAATTGGTGAAGTGGCAGCAGGGCTTTTAGGTGTGGGTTCCACTTAGTCATACAAATTAATAAAATTGTCACGCCTTATTTGCCTCGGTAAGTATTAGGGGCATGGGTTTAAAGCAGACAGCAATACCGGCAATCGACCTGATCTGGCTTATTAGGTGAAAGTTGGAAGGGGTAACGGGTCACTTGTTATAATACTTTAAAAAGAAGAAAAAAAAAATATTAATAATAATACTAAATAAATAAAACCAAGAGTTGTCGGTTGAACTCGGGTATGATCCTGTGTAGTATTCTTTTTCAGGGACGAAAAAGTCTTAAGTGTCGGGATATTTGATGTGTTGTAAAACACTCGTATTTTCCGCACGTTTTATCTACGTATTATATTATATTTTATATGTTTTAACTCGTTTTTGATAGGTTTTACATAAAATTATTAATCTTGTAGGTTTTGGGTGAAAGAAAGAAGAGAACCGGGACTTTTCGAGCATTCTACGAGCCTTTTTACGCATACAAGTTCAAGACAAAGCTCAAGGCCCGACCCGTATGCAATATGGAGGCCCAAGACCATATTATATTATAACATAAAAAAAAATAAAAAACCCTAAGCAAGCAGCAACCTGCCGATCGGAAGTTTCAGCAAGAAAAAAAAAGAGAAAAAGTTTTGTGTGCTAGGGTTTGGAGCTTGTGGGGGCTAGGGAAGGAAGAAGACACAAGAATCAAGCCCTGGGATCGTTTACCATCTGTTTTTACAGCCAAGGAGCAGCCATAAACATCCAATATCCTTACATCTTTTTCATTGTTCATATACCTTGAATTACTTGTTCAATTACTTAGTAGTTTTGCAATTACTTGGGATATTGACTTGTTATTGATTAGTATTGATTATTGAATGCTTGAATTGATGTTTGAGATGAGTTTATTGATGTGTTTATTAATTTTTCATGGCTGTCCAAAGATGATTATTGGCTAAACTTGTTAGTTCTACCTAGGAATGATGATTCTTGTTAGTGTTTGATGAGCTTGTTGGATTGTATGATTAATAGACTTGAATTGCTATTGTAAAGTTTGATTTAGACATGAAATAGGTTGTGTTTAAGGGCTGGAAATTTTGGTGATTCATTGCATAAACCTCGTGTGTTGATTGATTAGTTTTGTATTGATTGATTGGTGCATTGTTTGATTCTAGACTTTGTGTTTAGGGTTTGTTTGTGGTAGGAACAACCGTAGGGTTTTGCTGCGGGATTAATTGGATTAAGTACAGCGGTTAGACACCTTCTTTGAGACCGAAAGGTGACAAGAAGTTAGGGTTGTCTCATTGCCTTTGCATGCTAGAAAAAGGATTGCGCGAGAGCGAGTTCGTTTCTTGTCAGATTTAGGTGTTTGAGCGACTAGTTGATCTATTTTGGTTTAAGTTGAATTGTTCCTCTATCCTTGGTTGTGTAGTATTTATTTCCATTAGGGTCGAGTGTTGGTGAGACCGAGAGGTGATCCTTCATTAGAACACGTTAGCAATTGTTTCCCGGTTTGGTCGTTTTAGGCGATTTTTGAGTAGTTAGGGTTTGTTGTGTGAGACCGAGAGGTAATCCAGTGAGCCCGAGCGATCCTTAGTTGTGTCGTCTTTAGGAACCGGTGTCTTGATATCATTCAATCCGTTAGCTTGTTAGGCCTACAAATTGATTCAGACCTAGGTAGACGTTTTTCTCCATCCGAAGTCAACTCAGTTAGTTTTCCGTTAAGTTTTCTATTTTTGGAAAGTTTTATCCGTCAGTCTAGTTAATTCAGTTAAGTAATTAAAAATCAAAAAATCAATTAAATATTATTCTAATGTAGGTCTTGTCTAGGGTTTGTAATCGTTAGTGTCTTACGTGTCCACGTGTTCGATACTCGGACTTCCTAGGTCTATACTACTTGCGATCGGTACACTTGCCGGTTGTGTGTGGTTTTAGGATTTTCGTTTTTAAAGCTTAGTTATGAGGGTCATTATTATAGGGTTATTATACACACATCAAAATATCATTGGGTATTTTTGAAATTCCATAGGGTCGTTTTGTGGTTCTCAAAATTTCATAGGTGTCAGTATCAAAATTTCATAGGGGTCGGTCGGAATTTTAACACATATACACCACTAAAATTTTTTTTACGGGGTTGGCCGACACCCCTACCTAAAAGGTAGGTCCGCCATTGTCTCGGTGTATAATACCAAACTCAAGACCAGTCCTAGTGTGAAGGTAGTCTAACCCACGAGCCACGCCTATGCAAATCTTGAGTTGTTGGCACCAAGAAAGAGGGGCACCCAGCTTGTGGAGATGATCTTCATGTGTTCCATGTACCATTTATTCATATACGAGGATCATATCAGTTTCATGAATACAGTAACCAAACAAAGACACTAGATGGCAGTGCCACAACTTAGAAAGTATTTCAACATCATTCCAGAACTTAGATGCCCCTTGATTGGATGTTCCATCCAATCGCTTAATGGCTGCCGCAACAAAAATTGATCCATTGTAAGTGTTACCTTTATAAACTTTCCCAAAACCTCCACATCCAATTACTGATGATTTGTCAAAGTTTTTGGTTGCAGAAAGAATTTCATGAAATTCAAAGTGAATGGAAAGATGTGACCCTGGTTTGGAAGAGACGAAGTTGGATGCCGTGGAGGTTGCAGGTTCAGATTCATTACTTGTAGAAACAATCATAATTTTTGATGAAATTGGAGTCGAAATTGAAAGGGTGACCCATAAATGGATATGATTTTGAATATTCACCAAAAGTGATCTTCATAGAACTGGAATGTGCCCAAAATATTCACCAAAATCCATAGCTTTATGTTAGGCATGTGTAATCCAAAATCCATACCTTTATGAGGAATGAGTGATCCAAAATTCATACCTATATGAGGAATGAACATATTATCATTAATTTTTCTTGTACACCCACAATACAACACCAGAAGTAAAAGGTGATTCCTGTAGAAGGAGCAGAAAAGGAAAAACGGTTCCATGTATTCAATATTAAAGATTGTTAAACGTCAATACAGAAAACTTCCTACTTAAGAATCAAAGAGGTGTGCAGTATATATTGCATTTTTGATAGCAAATTAGAATGCTAAAACACGCACATTTAGTAAAATACTATGTATTTGTACACATACATGAAGCCACAATATTTTACCAGCACTTACACAAAATAGAAGGTTGTGAACAGGTTGTTGGCTTATAAAAAAGTTGTAAACAGGTTGTAATAAAGTTGTAACTGGGTTAAAAATATTAGCCGGTTGTAACCAAGTTGTAATAAATTTGCAATTGTGTTTGGAAGCTACTGAATATGCCATGTGACCCTATTTCATAGGTCTCCCTTATTTCAATTTTTAAATAAAGCCATTTGGATTAGGTTGTTAGTAGTCTGAGTCTTTTGCTTTGTTTACATTATTCAAGTTGTTCTTGATCCTTTATTTAAGAGATCCTATATTTCCCGTTTATGTATTCACTCAATTAAGCAATAAACAATTAAGTCTTTTATGTTCTATCTTATTCTATATCATATACTTGTGTTCTAAATACCAACAAATTTGGCATCAGAGCCAACAAGTGCTTAATTGTTTATTCAATCCTCTACAATCGAAGTTATGGCAGAAGCTACCAGTACCCTACCGACTGCTCCAACTCCAATCCTAATCTTCAAAGGTGAAGGATACGAGTATTGGAGCATAAAGATGAAGACAATTTTACGATCTCGCGATCTGTGGGAATTGGTTGAAACTAGCGTGGATGCTAGTGAAAAAGACCAAACTCGATTGAAGGCTGCCATAAGGAAGGATGCACATGCTATGGCAATTATTCAACATGCAGTTCACGACCACTTGTTCTTTTGAGTGGCTGCTGCAAATACGGCAAAAGAGACCTGGGACATCTTGAAGATGGAATTTCAAGGAGACTCTAAAGTTAAGGCAGTCAAGTTACAAGGCCTACGGAGAGAGTTTGAGAACCTGCTAATGAAAAAAGAAGAATCCATTGGTGAAAACTTTGGAAGGGTAATGGCTCTTGTTGTTGGGAAAAAAAACCACCTAGCCATGAACAGTAAACAAAAAAATTACGGAATTGATATTCATTTGGCTAAACTTTTTCCCGACCCGAATGAACCAATGAGGATGCAAACAAATAGGTTAATTAAAAGTAACAAGAGACACAAAAATTTTAACGTGGAAAACCTCTCAAGGGGAGAGTAAAAACCACGGGACTACTAGAGCCACTTCAAATCCACTATCACCAATAATAGCAAAAGTCTTCTCTAGGTAAAACTAGAGGCATACACAAATCATCATATACATGGTACAAACAATCTTCAAATATATGGAACCAAACTACAAAAGAGTAAACAAATAAGAGGTATCACCAACGAGAGAATGAATCGATCTCTAGCACATCTCCTATCTCTTCAATACACCCAATGAGTAGAGCACAAATATTTTCTTCTTCTATTGTTCTTCTTCGACGGAAGAGACAAAAGGAATAACCACCAAGAAAAATATTCGCTCTATATATAAGTACGTATCCTATGTTGAAGTCGGCAGAAGAAAAACCCTTTTCTTATTTCATGTTCTTCACGTGGACCAAAGCCCACAATAATACTTTGTGGTCAAGAAAAACCCAAATTACAAAACCAACTTGTTTCGTAATACACAGACATAATAAGAAGGCATTTTCTTTTACTATTTTTTCCTTTATTACTAAATAATAATAACAATAGTAATAAACCCATATATAATAATATTTTTTGGGATTTCTCATGGGCAAAAATTACCCCAACAAATCTCCCCTTTTTTGTCTATGAGAAAGAACTCACCACCCCGGCGAGCGAGCAACATATCTTTAGCTTCTCCCTTGCCAAAGCTTTGGTCAACATATTGGAACAATTATAATCAGTGTGAACTTTATCAAGTTCAAACAACTTGTCTTCAATACCATCTCTAATCCAATGATACTTTACATCAATATGTTTTGTTCTTCTATGATACATAGAATTCTTAGCAAGGTGAATAGCACTTTGATTATCACAAAGAACTACGTAGTGCTGTTGCCTAAAGCCAAGCTCTTGTATAAATCTTTTCAACCACAATAATTCTTTGCATGCTTCTGTTGCTGCCATATACTCTGCCTCGGTATTAGACAAAGCAACACACTTTTGCAGTCTCGACTGCCATGACACGACTCCCCTGCAAATAACATCAAATATCCAGAAGTGGATTTCATGTTGTCCTTATTTCCTGCCATCTCAGAAACCATGTAGCCAACAAGCATCGGCTCCCCATTTCCAAATGTTATACCTAATTTGGAAGTACCACGTAGATATCTAACGATCCACTTAACTGCTTCCTAATGCTTCTTACCCGGATTTGACAAGAACCGACTAACAACACCTACTGCATGGGCAATATCAGGCCGTGTACATACCATTGCATACAACAAGCTTCCAACCGCTGATACATATGGAAAACCATCCATCACTTCAATCTCTTTCTCAGAACAAGGACAATCTTCCAACCGCTTACCTTTTCAATGTATTGCTCTTGTGACATGTGTAACTTCTTTGAAGCTCTATCTCTAGTAAACCGAATGCCAAGAATATTCTTAGCTGGCTCCAAGTTTTGCTTAACTCTTTCTTCAGTTGAATAATTCTTTCTACATTCTTGCTAACAATCAACATATCATCAACATAAAGCAATAAAATGATGAAATCATCATCACCAAACCTCTTAAAGAAAACACAGTGATCAGACGCAGTCTTTTGGTAGCCTTGATTCCTCATAACTGACTCAAATTTCTTGTACCACTGTCTCGGTGCTCGCTTCAACCGATAAAGACTTTTCTGCAGTTTACAAACATAGTCTTCTTTACCTTTAACCTGAAAACCCTCAGGTTGCTCCATATAGATCTCTTTATCTAGATCACCGTGAAGGAATGCTGTCTTGACATCCATTTGCTCAACCTCAAAGCTAAACCATGAATCACCCTAATGGAACTCATCTTCACGACTGGAGAAAAAATCTCATCAAAATCAATATCCTTTCTTTGACTGAACCCTTTGACCAACAATCTTGCCTTATACCTAGGCTTCGAGGTATGTTCTTCAGTCTTCACTTTGTAGACCCACTTGGTCTTCAAAGCTCTTTTTCCCTTAGGCAACTTCAGCAACTCAAAGGTATTGTTCTCATACAAGGAATCCATCTCATCTTGCATGGATTCAACCCACTCTCTTTTATGCTTATCTTCCATGGCCTCTTTGTAATACTCGGGCTCTCCCCCATCAGTGAGTAAAACGTACTCACTGGTCGAATAACGAGTAGAAGGTTGATGGTCTCTTGAAGACCGCCTGAGTGGGACAAATGCAGGCATATCTACTGGTAACTCGGGATGAATATCCTCATCCAACTCTGCATGCTCTTGATTATCAACATTATCAGTACCATGTTGTTCGTTATTCTGAATATCATCTTTGTGATGTGGCTCAGATTGCTGAGTAGGAATAGGATCCAAATCAATGAGATCATCAGTGTACTGAGGAACTACCTGTGTCTTCTCAATATCTTTCAAACTCTGATCTTCCACAAACACGACATCACGACTTCTTATAAGCTTCTTTGAAATCGGATCATATAGCATGTATCCAAACTCATCTTGCCCATAACCAAGGAATATACATTGTCTGGACTTCACATCAAGCATTGATCTTTCATCTTTGGGAATATGCACAAATGCTTTGCATCCAAAGACCCGCAAATATGTTATGAATTCAAAACCTAATAACATAATGTATGTTTGTTTGTTTGTGGATGATATTATTTGTACTAGTCCGTCCACTAAGCTTATTGCAGATTTTAAAAGTGGAATGAAGAATGCCCTTGACATGACTAATATGGGGTTGCTAAGATACTTCTTGGGACTGGAAGTTACTCAAACCAGTCATGGAATATTTGTGTCTCAAGAGAAATATGCAAGCAATCTGGTTGGCAAGTTTGTAATAACGGGGTGTAAGTATGATGACACTCCAATGAATTTTAATGAGAAATTAAGGATAGAAGATCAGGCGGATAAAGCAAATGAAAGTACGTTTAGAAGTTTAGTTGGTGGCCTAATCTATCTCACTCACACCAGGCCAGACATAGCCTATGCTGTGAGCCTGGTCTCTCATTTCATGCTCATCGGAGTTTAAGGTATGTTGCTGGAATAGCTAAGTTTGGTATATGGTATGAAAGAGGAGCCCAAATCAAGCTAGTTGGGTTCATAGACAATGATTGGGCAAGTTCTTTTGATGATTGGAAAAGTGTATCTGCCAATGTGTTTCTTATTGGCAGTGGAGCTATCACATGGAGCTCTAAAAAGCAACATACAGTCGCTCTTTCAAGCACCGAAGCTAAATACATAGCCTCAACTGCTGCAACATGTCATGCTATATGGCTTCGAAGGATAATGAATGAGCTGTGTCTACCACAACAAAATGCAACTGCCTTATATTGTGACAATATGTCCACAATTAATTTAAGCAAGAATCCAGCTATGCACGAGAGATCCAAACACATTGAACTCAAGCATAACTTTATCAGGGAAATGGAAAATCAAGAAGAAGTCACACTCGAACACTACAACACCAATGATCAATTGGCCGATGTTCTGACTAAGGTCGTGTAAAGGGAGAATTTTGTTTATTTTCGTCATCAGCTAGGAGTTATGGAGCTTGAATCAAGGGCAGGTGTTAAAATGTGATTCAAGTCTCCTGATGTGCACGTGATTTGGAAGCTGCTGAATATACCATGTGACCCTATTTCATAGGTCTCCCTTATTTCAGTTTTTAAATAAAGCCGTTTGGATTAGGTTGTTAATAGTCTGAGTCTTTTGCTTTGTTTACGTTATTCAAGTTGTTCTTGATTCTCTATTTAAGAGATCATAGCTTTCCAGTTTATGTATTCACTTAATTAAGCAATAAACAATTAAGTCTTTTGTGTTCTATCTTATTCTATATCATATACTTGTGCTCTAAATACCAATATAGGATTTGCAGGCTTAACCGTTTACGACCCATTTGAACCCTGCCCAAAGCCTGCTTAATTTGATTTCAGGAATTGGAAACCTTTTTTAAAACAGAACCCACTTATAGCATATTCCTACCATCAATGTAGCCCCAATAGTTAGTATGCTGGATTAATCCAAGTTATCCTACGAGCAAGTCTTGAAATCCCTAATTCAATGTTCGTTTATTTCCCTAATCTGTACCTAAAAATGTTTTTATGAATCAGTTATTTTTATAGTTTGACCATTCCATCACAAAGATTTCATGAAAGATCAGAAAAGGAGACAAGAGAACAAATTGCTGTCTCATACAGCATAATGAAGCAAAAGACTTAATATTGTTGTTAAATCTGTTTTAGGATGTTATAGATCTTAAAGTTTTGTCCTAACAATAAGGGGTCGGATATGACTATCAGTAAGCTTTTCAGCATAACTCTTCTAGTCTTTTGATTTTAGAGATGCTCGCTAACTTTTTCATTAGTATATGCAAATGTAGACACAATTTCGAAGAACCTGCACACACACATAAATTAGGAGATTTGAATACCTGAGTTTCGGCCGGTATCCGCAAAGGAAAACTTATCAACCATTCTACAAATTATTGTTTTCCCCATAGTTTGCATCAAATTATTGGTTTTCTCTTGTAAGGCATATACATATTCAAGACTAAGAACAACCTCATCCATGGTAGGGCGGTGCTTTGGGTAGCTATTCAAACATCTTTCTGATATCCAAGCAAACTGTTTCAACTATATCCTTTAGACGACATTCTTTGATTGAGTCTTGAGCCCATGCATATTACAATTCCCCAATCAAAACTGTTATCGACTGCCCTCTTCCGACACAGCACTTCCAACAATATCACTCCAAAAGCATACACATCAGACTTCCTGGTCAGCTTTCCAGTGGCGAAATAATTTGGATCAAAATACCCAAAAGTACCTTTAACATGTATGCTAACATGGGTCGATGGCTGATTCTTTGAGCTTATTTTAGACAACCCGAAATCTTAAACCTTAGTTGCCCAACATTCATCTAATAAAATATTGGAGCTTTTCACATCTCGGTGTATAATACCAAACTCAATGCCCGTTCCAGTGTTAAAGTAGTCTAATCCACGAGCCACACCTATGCAAATCTTGAGTCGCTGACACCAAGATATAGTGGTACCAAATTTGTGGAGATGATCTTCAAGTGTTTGACCGGGCATATATTCATAGACGAGGAGCATCTCTGTTTCGTAATTACAGTAATGGATCAAAGACACTAGATGACAATGACGCAATTTGGAAAGCATTTCAACTTCAGCCCAGAACTCGGATGCCCCCTGGTTAGACATTGCATCTAATCGTTTAATGGCTTAATAACAAGAGTCGATCCAATTTTTATGTTACCTTTATATACTTTTCCAAAGCCTCCATGCCCAATTCAAAGTGACAATGAAGTGACCATGAAGTTGTGACCATTTCATGGAGGAGGGGGTGGTGGTGGTGGAGGTGGATGTGGAAGGTTCAGATTCATTGGCAATAGCAACAGACATTATTATTAAGGAAATAGAGTAGAAATTGAAAGTGATGATCCATGAATGAATGATGGTTTTAAACTTGTAAGAGATGGATTGATGATTCACACAGTGTAAGTCTTCTTCCTAGAAACAAGGATGGGCCCAGGCATGACATAAATTCAATGGCGGCCATGAACAGAAGCATTACTTTTCTTCCACCTTGAATCAAATAATTTTGTTCATGTACGTAACCTTTTTTTGGTTTAGTTTGAACAAGTCTTACTGTTGGTGTAAACAAATTAATTGTTAAATACTTTCACAATATGATAATTAAAAGAAAAAATATTATTGGCCTAAAAATTAAGTCGATGCCTCAAAATGTTTTAATGTTTGAATAAAACTATTCATGGTCAAACCATAAATTTATGTGTTACTATATCTTATCATGAAGTAAACCATAAATAAAAGTATAATTATTAAGGTGTCATCTTCTATAGTGATATTTATTAATTGTAGGACGTGTTAAAAAATGATTCAAACTCATCTCATGCAACATGTGGTTCTCATGCAAGTCTCATTACATAATTTATTGTTCCTAGTTAAGATAACTGCTGGCATAACAAATGAGCACCGTTAGATGAAGTTGAAACAAGATCTCGGCCATCTAAAGACATTGAGGTTCTTTTAGAAGCGGCAGCTCATGACGGTTTCGTGCTCTCTCTCTTGTTTTCGGCAGTTGGACGGTTCATTCCTGTTTCCCTCTCCACATCACTTGAATTCAGTAACCTTCAGCTACAACTTCGGCACACAATAATATATAGAGAGAAAGAAAGCTCTCTAGCTTTTTTCCACCGTTTCTATTCGTCATCGATTTCGACCCTTATTTATGTTTCACCGCCGTCTCCGACCTTTTCCATCGATTTCTGCCCTAAATTGTTGGCTTGAGATGGTGCCGGCCACTCTTCGGGCAAGTAAGTTTTAATCTTCGTAATCCTGATTCTAAATTCCCGGCAGAACGAAGATTCATATCATTACAGTGAATCAAACTCATTTGTGTTTTTATTAGATAAGATAAACATTATTTAGTTTATAATTTATATTAATTGTATGATATTATTGTGACATATTTGTATTATTATTTAGAATTAGAATTGGGGTTTGATTGGGCATGCAATTAATATATAATACAGTTAATATGTAAAAAAATTAACATCACAATTTATCTGTTAACCATCGCAACCCTTCACAAACCATCACATCCCTTGACAAACCGTAGTCTATTTTTAAGAGCATCTTCTGCACTATTGTAGGAGTGTAGATCAATTGAATTATTATGTTTATCCATATTTATTGTTTCATCTTCTCAATTTAATTGATATATTATTGTTCTTGTGTTTCTTTTTTCCGAAAACATGGTATCATAGCTAAGTCGTCTCCCACAAAATCACATACGTTGATCAAGGAAAACACAAGAAGAAGACATAGGAATCATATAGAAAGAACGAAGGCTATGCTATTATTGCAGACAACCAGGGCACTTAATTCACAAATGCAAATTAAAAGACTAGGATGATGCACACTTCTGATCCGCCAAACAATTGACATGGGGACACAGATGAAGAATGAAGTCTTTGATTTCACAGAAGAATACATCGTAAAAGGCACATATTACGGATTACGATATGGAATTTGGGTTGTTAACACAGGCTTTCATCAACATATGTCGGGTAATCTTTCTCAGTTTAAGAATATTAAACAATCGTTTGGGATAGAAACCCGCATAGGAAGAAACACTATTGCTTTTATTAGGGGTATTGGGCAAGTAATTTTAGACATTTGAGGAAACAAGATTAAGATTGATAGCATCTACTATTCCCCTAATTTAGATAGGAATGTGTTGAGTTTACAACAGTTAATGCATCAAGGGATTGTGATTGAAATGGAGGGTAACAAATGTTCACTTAAAAGTATGTTTAGGAAGCCCATAATGATAATTCAAATAACACCCATTTGTTATCTAATCTGGGAAATCCATCAGTTCATGATGATTAGGTACAAGAGCATCTCAACAATTATTTTAAACATCTTGAATTAAGTCAAGACCTGTAGGTCTTCTTGATGGATCTCATAACTTGACTCGGATCAATCCGTGTTGTTGGTTAGCGGAAATCACTAACGATACTAGGATCTCGGATCTTAATTTTGTTATTATCAAAGAGAGGAAAAGATGAAGTAGGAGAGAGACTTTTATTTCCAAAAGGTGTTTTTCTTATGGGTTGTTGAGTTGAGATATGGAGAAATGGGTAAAGTGGCCTTTTTATAGGGTCCCCGTTTCTCCAAAGTTTACATAATAAACGTACAAAATAAACGTACCGAGTACGTACTACACCGACTAAAAGCAAACTCGAACGACAAATACAATCCTAAAAATAATATATAATATTGGCCCTACAATCTCCCTTTAGAATTGAGTATGCCGAGCAACCTTCGTCAAGTTCTTCGCTTCGTCTTTATTTCTTGAAACTTAGTACTTGTCTTGATCCAGGATCTTGAACAGTTGTTTATTTTCCAGTCTTGTAGACATGAACTTCAATCTTATTTTCTAGGAAGGATCGGCAATAGCAAATTTTAGAAACGTCAGATGCGGGAGGCTCGACATCTAATTTTCTTTTGTTGACTTTCTTGTGCCGACTAGTTTCTATTCTTGTCTTCAGATACAATTAGTTCATTTTTAGGTTCAACCACCAACTTTTTACTTTCTCAGTTTCTTTTAAGCGCTTCAGCATCTGCAACTCCAAGCAGACTTGTTCTTGATCTACCTGTCCATGTACACCTGCACAAAACTTAGAACGAATAAAATTCGTTCACATACCTTCTCGAGGGTCAAAGAAGAGTTCGTTCACAGACCCTCCCAATTTCAGTCCCTCAACTTGTAATTGATTTGTTTAAGTCCCAGGTTTCCAACAAACTTTGCATGAACGACCTTAACAACAAAACACATGATTTTGAATAAAACAAGGTTTAATAAAATATGTACGAACACAATAAAAACTTAAAATCTTTTTGGCATTTTCATATAATTTAATATTATGAAAATATATACATAATATTTTGAAGTTGAAACATAAAATAAAACAAAAATAAGATAGGAGTAAAGATGAAATTAATATTATATATAAAAAATATTTACTTAAAAGTTTACTAAATTATTTTTGTGATAAAGATCAAAACATGGAATCAGATTATCTGTCAACGTTCTAGGTCACACTTCTATTTGGACATTATTATGCCAAGAACCCATAGTCAATTATAGATATAATTTGTCCACTTTAAACATAACATGTATTTGGATGTCAATGTGATATGTTAAGGTATGTATTAGGCACAATGCTTGTGTGGTCCTCGTTTAATCTGACATGTTGTAGACTCCATCATACCTCGGGCTTAATTTTCTTTCACATATCACCTCAACTTGACTTAAACCTTTCTTATTTTATCACAATATGCATATTAACACTTTGGACACTTTACTTTTTACACGTGACTATCTAGAAAGATTAAAATAAAGCAGAAGTTCATGGCCTTAACAATCAGGTCGGATAATACCATATTATCGCGCAGAGAAAGTCCAAGGCTTTGAGAAAAGAAATAAAATAAAACAAAGCAGAAGATTCAGGGCCTTAAGAATCAGCTCTTGTATGACTACAAATGTAGAAAGTCCAAGGCTTGAATCAAAATAAATGAAGAAATAAAGCAGAAGTTAAAAATCCTATGACAAACATCTTTTCATTTTTCTTTTTCTTTTCTGACTTCTTTCTTGTCTTTTCTGACAACTTTCTTTTCTGACTATTTTCTTAACATAATAACATAAGATTGACTCATGACAATATAAGACAACTGTGATCAGGTAAAGAGAGGCTTGGGTATAACATGTTATTTACATTTCTGCCTTCATTGATATGACTTTAGTTTGAGTCGGCAATCGCTTCATAATGTGTAACCATTAGCATAGGCAGATATTTAAATTTATATCACTCTGACACTTACTCATTTGTCAAGCCTATCTACACATCAAGCCATGATCTTGTTGGCTTTTGATCTATTCTTTTCATGTGATAGAATCGTTGGAGATATTTCTTATCATTTTCCAAAGGTCGGATCAATTTCTCAATATTTGTAAAATTTTTAAATATCCGACTCCCTCTAAGCAGGAGCTCCCTCTAAGCGGGACAATATCTTTTGGAATATTTTCAGATTTTCTTAAATATAAAAATAAAATCTTTTTGTTAAGTCAAATGACTCGTTTTAGTTATTTTTTGAAATCAAACTGAAAATATTTTTAGTGAGTTAAACATAACTCATTTTCTCCCTCAAAATTGTGACATATTGAAAAATGTTTACAATTTTAAAACAAAACGATACATAAGTTGTTTTAATCAAAATTGATCATGCCGAGCGATTCGACCCGAAATTCAAATCGAGCATGATGGATCGCTTTAGTGAAAAGGTCAACAAAGTTGTTATTAGATGGACTATCTTAAGCATGCATTATCACATTGTATGACAAAGTTGAAGAAATTCAACCCGAGACCCAACAGCTTATGCTGGATCCATCATTTGAGAGAAGTAGTTGGACGAGGCTGGTTTGAGAAATGCTCGGTAAGTTCTTGTTGAAACCATTTAAACAAAGATTCCCTTCCTTGAAACTTGTCCTCCCATGTCGCTTATTAAAGAATCGAATCCGCCGTCGAATGGTTTAGCATCAAAAAGCAAGGGTTCGTCTCCCATCATATACCGGGTGCAATCACTATCTAAGTACCTACTACTATTGATAGTCCTCCTCGACTAACCCTGCATGCACTAAGCGTTTAAATAGACATGGGTTCCCGACACACTTTTGTCCCGGGAAGGTCAACCATAAATCGACCAAACTTGATTTTATTTCTAGAAAACCATTTATTTCTTGTTGGAGCCTCACTTGATGAAGAGCAGTCCTTAGAAATCCAAGCAAAAACTTTTTACCTCTTTTTGGTGAATCCTCAGATTTTACAGTCTTAGGATCCTTTTTGATTTTATCTTTCTTGGTTTTACAAAAAGGATTCTTTTTGTGTTTTCCTTTATTTAATTTGGATCTCACAACCATTTCACTGGGTTCACTATCAGCTTGATCAATCCTTGAATCAGGGCTACTAAAAGCTCCTTTTGGGGACTGACTAAGCCTTCTTTGAATATCAAGCCGTTGCTTGAACCATGCTTGCAATGTCTTGCAAGGTGAAAAGAATGACCACACACAAAACAACACTTTCTCCTAGGAGTGCCAAAGAACTCATCTGAACTATAATGTGGTTGGTGTGGTGGGAAAGGTGATCCTTGGAAAGGAACATGATTATAAAATACATTTGTGCAATATGGATCAACAAAATTTTGTTGATAATGGCCATAGTAGTTATTATCATAGAAGTGTATGGCTACCAGTGCTTGCAATGTCTTGCAAGGTGAAAAGAATGACCACACACAAAACAACTCTTTCTCCTAGGAGTGCCAAAGAACTCATCTGAACTATAATGTGGTTGGTGTGGTGGGAAAGGTGATCCTTGGAAAGGAACATGATTATAAAATACATTTGTGCAATATGGATCAACAAAATTTTGTTGATAATGGCAATAGTAGTTATTATCATAGAAGTGTATGGCTAAGGATTTCTTAATTTATTGGTTGTTTGAGAAAATGATCATTTATTTGGTGGAACATATTTACACGAAGTACTTGCCTTTTCGTTTTCAAAAACTTCGCTTTTACTTGAATTATCCTCAGTCTCACAACTTGATGATGAAAAACTTGATGTTTTCACCTCAATAGGCCTACTTTCATTGACACATTTTTCAAAAAAGTTTCATCACAAACGGTTTCTTAATCACAACTCATGTCCGTTTCCATCGACCCACTTTCTTCAACACAACCTGCTGAACATGATGAATCACCACTAGAATCAACAGTTACAGGCATTGTAGCAGTTGCTTTAAAAGCCGGAGGAACAAATGTTACTGGTTTTGGTACATCCATATATCATCTCTTCCTCAGGAGGAGTGTTATAACTAAAATAAGGTAGGCTAGTATAGTTATCATTCAACGGTGGAGGCACAGCTGCATAATCATAGCCTAGACCCGATTTTTGTTTAGCACTCCTCTGTGCTCCAAGAATCTCATCTAACTGACCAGATGCTATTTCAAATATCTCGACTGCCTTTTTGTGTTTTTCAACATTTGATTTATTTACAGATACTTCCTTTCTTAAATCTTCATTTTCATTTTGCAATTTTGAAACCATGTCTTTATAATATTTAACTTCATGTTGAGTTATAAAGATTTTTTGTTGAAGATTTACAAGATCATCATCTTGAGTTTTAATCTTAGTGATGTAAATCTCATCAGCTTTAACATATTGTTTGTTCAGACTTTTCAGCTATGAGTTCTCTTTAACAACAACATTGAAGTTATGTCTATAGAACTCAACTTTGTGAATGCGAGCTTGTGTGCATAGATTTGTGTGTACCTTGGGAATTGATAGGACATGCTGTGACAATTGAGCCAAAACCAGGTACACCTCAGTACGTATTTACCGATTAAGCAAATAAACGCTTTTTACGTAACGAACGAACGATTAACCGAACGGGTCTGGTTATGACCCAGATATCTCGAGGGGCCATCTATAAGTGATATATGATTAATATAAGCTAGTATATTGGTATTATGGCCTTAGTTTAATAGCAAACAAGTTAAACGAAAATCTACTCGTTTAACTACCCGCTATAGATTTAAACGCGAAAGATAGTTACAAACCAAGCATTGTATCACCTGTTAAGCTGAAAAAGACTTACCAAACACTTATTTGAAATGTTTTAATCGATCTGTGAAAATATTTTTGAATTTTACAAACGTATAATATGTTTTATAAATTTACACAAAAATAGTCGAAAAACACTTGTTTTCGCACTGATTGTCATACCCAATATATTTTTCGCTTAAGAAAAAAAACCCAAAATAAATTTGGTCTCGGCATTTCACGTATGGGCCTAAAAAGTGAGAAGTTTGGGCCAAAAATAGGCCCTTGTGGGGTGGTCAACTTGCGACCGCAAGTGAGGGGACTTCCCTTCTTAGATATTTTGTTTCTTAAAGCTTCCAAAACACTCTTTAGCCAAAACAAGAAGAACCCAGACCAGCTCCAGCTGATTCTTTAAGTTTTTGACCAAAAACAATAAGGTAAATCAAGTTTTTAAGTTGTTTTAAACAAGTTTTTATGATTAGAATTGAGTTTGATCAAGAAAAATCCTATCTATTCATGAAAAACACTTCAAAATCATGTAAAAACAGAATTTGATGTTAAACAAAAGTATGAACCTGTTTTGAATTTTTTTTGGCCATAAACACGCATTAGAGGGTTTAAACGGCGTTTTTACGGTTCTAAAGTTCGTTTTTACACCCTAGCCGAAACCTTAAGTTAAGGGGCAGTTGTGTTTATGAAACTTTATTGGTTTGTGATATAGGACCTATATCTAGATTGCATAGATGCACAAGAGCCTGAAAACTTGATTAGAAAGGCGAAAATGAACCAAAATTGCTAAGGTAATACCGAAACACTCGTTTACGGGTTGTTTAGGATTCGATTGTGATGTGCATATTGTTAGGTCATAAAACTCTTTAGGGACATCAGGGACCATATTATTGAATCCCTGTTCAAATTTGGTAATTTTTCGACCATCCAAGAATATTTGGCGAATTTATTACCGAATTTGGACGTTTATTTGGGAAAAATAGTTAAAATGCTTGAAAATTTTTTATGGGGAACTCAGATTTGGTATATTTTGATCACGTAGGAATTTTGGGAGCATTTGGAAAAGCCTAAGTAGGTTTCGTGTATTTGCGATTAATTGAATTTTTATAGTCGTTTTTGGCTCGGACATGATATTTGGAAAGATTGTTAGAGTTTGGGATTTTTCCACGTTGTTTTGGAACATATTCTGATCATTCAGAATTTTTGGTGGAATTTTTGGAGATCGTTTGGTATAAACGGACGATTTTCGGGCTAAATATAGCAGATAAAATGAATTTTTATAAATTAATAAATCAGTAAATAAATTAGAAATATTTTTTATTAAAATATACATATTAATTGATAAGTGGATAAATTTTCATAATTTAAGGATTAACGGATAATTAATTTTGCTAATTTAAAGATTAAACATATTCAATTTTGATAAAAACCGACGAGTTCTGATTAACGAACCTGTTGGACATCAGGGATCAAAAATTATATTTTTGGATTAATTAAGTAAAAACGAACTTTTTATGAGAAACCCAGACAATATGGATATATTATGCGCATTTTCTTCAAATCAAACTGAATAAACGGAAACGAGCCCCATAGCGAATCCAGAACCCCAATATGTGATGCTATGTGAATAGACGCAAGGTTATTAGTACGAATAGAATAGTTTAACGAACACATTTTGTTTTAACACCTAGTTGTAAACAAAGATAGATCAATGTAATATATTGTAAATTAGTTTGTAATGTTTCTTTATAAACAATGTTGTTGATATCAGAGGTGTCTGTTATATTCCCATTTTACGCTTCCGCATTGTGCTAGTCGGGGTGTGACACATGCATGACTGCATTTACCTGCAGCACTTATCCCAACTTTATTACTTGACCCAACTTTATTTTCTTTGGACTGATAGTTCATTTGGAGCTTATCTTCCATTATCTTCCGTTATCCCTTAGGATACCTAAAATATAACCGTAGGCTTGATTAACTCCGTCACAATAAATAATAATTTAATATTATATACTGATGGACACCAGGATGAACTTGTAGGGCAAGTGAGTTATTGTGGTCCAGAACATAATAACAAACTTGCTTGTACGAGGGAATTCGGGGAGAAGTCGCGGATCGTACGGATAGGTAAAAATGGAAACATATGTGTATAAAAGGTAACACTGAGTATGTATATAGATATAACACCCATACGTGCTTATTTGAAACAACGTGTACGAATACGTGTACGTACTGTATTATCGATAATGGTAAAATCTTGTTATAATGAATATTATATTTAATTATATCTAATACTAATTCTTATTAAAATTTTAATCAAACTAATATTATATTTTATTATAATTAATATTAAAGCCTGGAAAATTAACCTTCCCTACACTAGTTAAGATTAGCAATAAATATGATTATTATAATTAACCATTGTACATGATATGGCAAGAAGTAACAAGTACCTACCGGAAGAGGAACCAGTGATATCTATTGAGGATGAGGACCCAGAGGAGGATCCAGTAGAAGGCCTAGAAGAGGAGCCGAAAGAAGATCTGGAGGAGGATGAAGAAGAGGTTGAGGAGGAAGTAATTTGTTGAGAGCTACCTGGTAATGAGCCTCACCTATCCGGCTATAGATATGATAATTACTCACCCAGGTCACAACACAGAGGCCAAGACGAAATTACCAGTCAGTACCGTTCACCTGCTAGAGTAGCTAGATCACCTACTCCGCCTATTCACCTGTCCCTGACGACTTTAGCCACTGTACGAGACCGACAGACTACTCGTATTATGATAACCCCGATTGACCCTACCTCAGTTCCATTTAGATCTACCCACTATCGGGGAGAACGTTCACGTCCTAGGACAGATACTTCATCTTCCTTTTTCGTTGAGTATACCTACCTCTCACCCTAACCTCCCAAATGTAGGAAACAACTCTTCGATGGCTGTCCTGACCGACCGTGTGATAGACCACTGGATAGCCATAGCTAACATTAACCAGGGAGGAGGGACGTGACCTGGTGCTTATTAACTTTGCAACAGATAGTACTGAACTTGCAGCAGTCAGATGCTTACCACCGCTGGTGTTTGGATAAGATGACAGTCCGACTATGGAGCCGTTACTGGGTGATTACAGTGTTGTTATTTGTATGTTTGTGGTTAGTCCATCGTTTGTATGGATAGATGTAGGATGTTACGAATCTGTGTACGTGGTCTTTTGTAACTCCATGTATGTATATTGTAGTATGTTATGCTAACATGGAGCATGATTTTGTGTATTATTACAAGCACTGACCCTTACAGGCTTAAGTCTAGCAGTCACCTAGTGACAGATTTTGATATATACATGCAAACATTGGCCTTTAGGCTAAGTCTATGTACCTTTTATTATCATGTATAGAACAGTTTGTGAAATACCAGTGTGTTGTCTGATTTACTTGTTCAACCCTTATTGTGATTTTTGTTACGGTGTGGTATATACTGGGATTAGTATTAATTGACTTATATTTGATTATCATTATAATATGGCCCCAAAGAAAGCAAATCCTATGACTGAAGCAGAAATAGCCGAGATGATTGCTCGACAAATGCAGGCAGTGATCCCACTTATTGTAACACAAGTAACTGCAAGGGTGAATGCAAATATACAAACAAACCAAACGCCAAACAATAATGTTCCCCCAACTGTCACAAATAACATTCCCTCACCAAATACAAACGCCCTTCTCAATGCAAATAATCCCCCACCTGATATAAATAATGTTAACAAAAATAATCCCCGGTAAATACGAACAATATAGGAAACAATAATCCTCCACTTAACCCAAACAATAACAATAACAACCCTAATCCCCCTTGGAGAGAATACTCAATTAAAAACTTTACGGCACTTTAAACCGATTGATTTCAAGGGCATCGAAGGGCTAAACGGTTGATTAACTGGATCGAGAAGACTGAATCTGTCCTCAATATCATTAATTGTCCACCTGAAAGCATTGTCAAGTATGTTGCCTCTACGTTTACTAATCACACATTAATGTGGTGGAATACTATAGTAAAAATAAAAGGTCAAGATACAGTTAATCGCATGACTTGGGCTGAACTTAAACATTGATGCTGGAACATTTTTGCCCAAAGAATGAAATTCAAAGGTTAGAGCATGAACTCTGGAGTTTAGAAATGAAAGGAGTGGATCATCTGGGATACACGAACCGCTTCAATGAACTAGCTCGCTTAGTACCATGGTTAGTAACACCTGAAGACAAATGAATTGAACGTTATATTTGGGGTTTAGTCCCAGAAGTGAGGACTTTGGTGAACTCCATGGGTCACACATCATTTGAGAATGCCGTGACTCAGGCTGGTATTGTAAATTTCGATTTAATAAGAAGTGGCGTACTGAGAAAGGCTGGAGAATCAGTGGGTATGAAACAAACCGACTATGGGACGAGGTCACAAGGAGGGCAATAAAGTAAGCGTGCACATCCGTCAATAAGAAATTATGTTATAACCGGTTCAGATACGAAACAAGACAGTTACAAGGGAGCCTTGCCAAAGTGTGATAAATGTAATTACCATCATGTGGGAGAATGCAGACTGTTGGTATGTTAGAAATGTGGTCGAACTGGGTATTATGCCCCTAAGTGCATAGCAGTTGCAGAATTGTGAACTGACCAACACAAGCAACTCAACCTCGTCGTCCACAACCACCTAGACCTCAACCAATCCGTCAACAACCTATCAAACATACTTTGGCTACACCAACCTACCGTGCCTAATATGAATGTGGAGGTACAGAACATATTAGAAAAACTTCCCCAAGTTAAATCCTAGAGCAATTACTAGACCGAACCAAGCATCGACTTCAAATGTGCCTAGAGGACGCGCGTTTGTTATTAGGTTAGGAGAAGGACGACAAGACCCTAACGTGGTGGCAGGTACATTTATAGTCTCTGATCATTATGCTTTTGTATTATTTGACACAGGTGCAGATAGATGCTTTGTTTCCACTAGCTTTTTATCCCTGGGGAACATGCCAGTTATTGAACTAAAAAATACTTATACTATAGAACTCGCTAACGGTAACTCCATAACTGTCAACCAAATAGCCAAAAACTATTCCATTATTCTAAATGACCACCCATTCCTTATTGACCTACTCCCAGTAGAATTAGGAAGCTTCAATGTTATAATCGGCATGGATTGGTTAACCAAGTATAAAGCGGAGATTGTGTGTAATGACTAGACAGTTAAAATTCCCCTTTCAAACGGTGAAATGATTGTGATACAGGGAGAGAAGTCCGGTTCAATATTACCTCTCGTGTCACATCTCAAAGTGTTGAAGTGTTTACGCCAAGGGTGTATGGCGTTTTTGGCAAACATGACCGTAAAGAACCCTGATGAGAAACACATAGAAGATATCCCCGTTGTATGTGAATACCCCAATGTCTTTCCCAATGATTTAACTAGATTACCACTGAACCGACAGATTGAATTCCGTGTTGATCTAATCCTTGGATCAGCCCCTATTACTAAGGCACCTTTTCGATTGGCACCCTCTGAAATGCAAGAATTATCCAACCAGTTACAAGAGTTGTTAGATAAGGGTTTCATACTTCCCAACTATTCTCCTTGGGGAGCACCGGTACTGTTAGTGAACAAAAACCAATACCCTCTTCCACGAATAGACGACTTGTTTGACCAACTTCAAGGTGCAAATTATTTCTCAAAAATCGACATTCGATCCGGTTACCATCAAGTTAAAATCCAAGAGGAAGATGTGTCTAAAACAGTGTTTCGAACTCGCTACCCAGTCACTATGAATTCCTAGTTATGCCTTTCGGACTGACTAATGCTCCCGCAATTTTCATGGATCTCATGAACTGAGTTTGTGAGCTGTACCTGGACAAATTCGTTATCGTGTTTATTGATGACATTTTGATATATTCGAAAACTAAGGAGGAACACGAACAACATTTTCGAACCATCTTGGAGTTGTTGAGGCAGGAGAAGTTGTATGCCAAGTTGTCAAAATGTGAATTCTGGCTACAAGATGTACAATTTTTAGGCCACGTTGTTAAACGGCACGGAATCCATGTAAATCCAAGTAAAATAGAAGCAATTAAAAATTGGCAAGCCCCAAAGTCACCAAAGAGATCCACTTTTTGGGATTAGCTGGGTATTACCGGCGCTTTATTGCTAACTTTTCTAGCATAGCCTAAACTTTAACCCTTTTGACCCAAAAAGATCGTGCTTATGATTGAGGAGAAGAACAAGAAGCGACTTTTCAATTTCTGAAGCAGAAACTATGCCAAGCCCCGATACCGAGTCTTCCAGAGGGAACTGATGATCTTGTAGTTTATTGTGACGCGTCCCGGAAAGGTTTAGGATGCGTACTTATGCAAAAGAACAAGGTCATAGCGTATGCTTCTCGACAATTAAAGGTGCACGAGAAAAATTCACTACTCATGACTTGGAACTGGGGGCGGTTATCTTTGCACTTAAGATCTGGAGACACTATTTGTATGGCACCAAATGCACAGTATATACACTAACCATAAAAGCCTACAACACATATTTGACCAGAAAGAATTAAACATGAGGCAGAGGAGATGGGTAGAACTGTTGAATGATTATGACTGTGAAATATGGTACCATCCGAGCAGGGCTAATATAGTAGCAGACGCCTTGAGCAGGAAAGATAGAATCAAACCACTAAGGGTCCGAGCACTTGGAATGATCATCCAAACGAGCCTTACCGAACAAATCCGCATTGCCCAAAACAACGCATTAAAAGAAGATCACTTGGAAAATGAAAACTTACATGTGACCGAACAAAACTTTGAAGAAAGAACCGACTAAATTTTTATACTATAAAAACCGATTTTGGATTCCCACTTTAAACACTTGACTTGATTTCGCATTTTCGTTTGGCATGGTCAGTAGATATATGCAAACTCCAAAGAAGTCTCACTTGGAAGCAATTAAACAAATTCTTCAGTTTATTCAAGGAACTGTTGGATGGGGGATCAGGTATAAACGAGGTGGATCAAAAGAGTTAATCGGGTATAGCGATAATAGCCATAACATTGATGAAGATGATGGAAGAAGCACTACCAGTCATGTGTTCTATTTTGGGGGAGCCCCGATTTCCTGGTGCTCACAAAAGCAATGCACCATAGCGCTTTCATCATCCGAGGCAGAGTGCATGGTGGCGAGTTCAGCTACGGGACAAGCCGGATGGTTAGGTGAATTGTTGGTAGAATTAACCGGAAGGAAATTGCAAAAAGTGGTGTTAATGATTGATAACAAATCGGCGACTGCCTTGGATAAAAATCCTATTATTCATAGTCGGAGCAAGCATATAAAGTCCCAATTTTACTATATACGAAAGTGTGTGGAGCGGAATGAGTTAGCGGTGGAGCTCATTAGTGGCAAGGAACGACGAGCTGACATTCTTTAGAAAGCACTTGCGAGAATCAAGTTTGACGAGATGAGAAGATTTCTCGGTGTTGAAGATCTCCTAGTTTCGGGTCGGAAATTAGGGGTGATTGTTGGTAATTTCCATCTTATTAGGTCCGTCATGTGTAGGTGATCGGGTTGGACCTATTGGGCCTATGGAATTCATTAATGATGTAATGAGTTTATGAGTTTGATCGATGTCGAAAGGTCAATCAAAAACATTTATAAATTTCCTTTACTAGCTAGGGCAAGTAAGGTGTCGAATCCACGGGGAATCAGTGGAAAGTGCTACTATAGTTCATTGTTCACTAATTAATTAAACTAGGCGGACAAACGATGTCAAGCGGTTTGGAAAGTAATTTGGTTGTAAAACAATTTAAGAAAATAGTGACTACACTTCAGGTTTGGGATATGCAATAAAATGACTAACAATAATTTATACAAGTCGGGAAATCATATAGACATGATTTGTCATTAGAATAGATAAATGATTACTAGACACAATAGTTTGGCTATGATGATTCATAGAACTTAATCCAAAGAATTGACACAACTGAACACGGTCTATCTAATTACCGGTTCATTAATATATAACTTAGCATCTATCAATGATTAATGGTAAATGGTTCAATGACAATAAGAACTTAATCCTAAATGTTGATGAACACAAACCAAATAATTGATGATAAACGAAAATCCAAGAAACACAACTGTTTAATCAGTTCCAATAAACATACAGATTCAATCAACCCAAAAGATTAATCAAAACTAAATCCCAATACATGTAATGTTCATAAAAAAAATCAGTTCATATGAAAACTCTACACCTGAAGTGGTCACGAGTGGTTTAGCCTTACCTCTTCATCATAATTAGCTTGATTATAGCTTGGAAGGATGAAACCATGGATGATTATGGTAAATGGTAGGTGTTAGAATGGTGGAGAATGGCCCTAAAATCGCCCCAATATGTTAGGGTATGAAGCATAGTCGAAATAGGGTTGAACCGGGCTTAAATAGACATTTGAAAACCTAAAAATCGCA